>NW_007249917.1:294745-326603 GCF_000164805.1 Carlito syrichta | reverse complement strand
ACTCGAAAGGCTGAGGCGGAAAGGATCGCTGGAGCCCAGCAGGCGAGGCTGCAGTGGCCGGGAGCGGCCACTGCACTCCAGTCTGGGCGACCGAGTGAGACTCCAACTCAAAAAAAAAAAAGATTCTCCCTTTATTTTCAAGACTCATTTTGTCACTTGCATACCATAAAATTACCAGTTCATAATTCTTCTTTTCTTCAATTTCCAGTTTTTGTTCAATTATTTCCAATAAATAGTAAGTGGAACATTTTGCAAGATTCATAATTCCTACCATGCATCAGAAGCTCTGATAGAATAAAGATGATATAATAAACTTCTTTTCCTTCTTGACCCCACTAGACATCAGTTTCTTGATGTCCTAGTCCACTTCACATTCCTTCCTTCCTCCCTTAGCTTTAGACACTGCATTCCTTCATTGTGCTCATGTTATCACAGTCACCTTCAACATCATTGCTTATCTTTGTATCATACCCAACTGGAAAAATCCCAACTCAGACTAAGGCAAATATGTCAAACAAATAAACAAAAAACATGTGCAGGTATCTGTACAACCACACACTTGCACACACACACAAACACCATTAAAAACATGACTTTGAATTCGGGATCACTAAGATCAAGCAAAATTTCATTGATGACAGGAATTCTTCTACCTTTGCCTAGAATTCCAGTGCTTCTCAGCTTTATCAGTCAAAATCATCTAGATTACATTCTGTTAACAAGTGACTCCTGAATTTCTGTGTGAGGATACAGAAACAAAACAAAACAAAAAACAAAAAATGACTTATTTATCAGTCACTCAAAATTCTCACTCAAAATTTGTAGCAAGACTGGGAAATTGTACAGGACAGTGGTGGTGCAAATGATAGGTCAGCACTTACCATCCACAGTATCTTATGATTCCATGATTGTAGGGTCAGGAGAAGAGTTATCTGGAAGATCTATCTGAGACAATCATTTTATGTCAGAAGAAAAATTGATTGCCTTAGATGCATTTCCCAGAAAAGTGAAGTACATTTAAGTGGACAAATTGAGCCAGATAACGATATCTAACCCCAGGGTGGAAGAAAAGTGAAATTATTGCCAAATACAGGGGTCATACTTCACAAATGAAATCCAGGATTCCTTTTTAATTTCAAACTTCATATAAGAATAAATAATTTTTATTAGAAGTGAGCCCCATGCAATATTTAGGAAAATACTTTTATTAAAATATTGATTGTTGCCTATAATTTAACTGGGTCTCCAGTATGTTGCCTGGCAATCTTGCATCTAAGTACGCAGAGGATAACTGAAAACACTGGTGAACAGTACCATGTATACCACCTCAACCTTTTAATATCATGTCTTATTTTTTTAAATTACGATACTCATGTTCTTCTGAAGGCTCAGTTATGCTTGCTCAGGGTAGCAGGCAACTGGTCCTAGGGTTTCAACACCCCAAGCACTGACCTGGTTTATCTGGGGTTTGAAGGGAACAATATAATTACAGGAAAATTCTGCCCTAAACTGTTTCCTCTGAAGTATTTTATTGTGGGGCTGCATAACAATGATTTATCACTATATTGGTTGATGAACATTTTTCTGACGTGTAAAATTTTGTTTCTTGGGCAATGGCAGATAATGAAAGCCAGAGTAGCTAAGTTTAATAAAGTAAGCATTCAAATGTCTTCTATGCAATTAAATAGTGATGTTCATAAAAATCTCTGAATTTAGAGTCTGAGTATCTATAATTTCTTTTTAAAATTCTATATTAGGCTGATAACCAATGGGCTAAACATATCTCCAAATATGTTGTTTAATTTAAACTTCAGTTCACAAATCTAGTTTGAAATTATACAGAAAATCACCTTTTAGAAACAAGAGGATGGAGGAAATTCTCCTTCGTAATCATCTGTTTTTCTTTCCTCTTACCAGAGTTAAAACTTTAAGGAAATGAAATATTACTCTCAGCTTCCAGTGTCTGGTTGTTTTCCAGGACTAGATAAGCAGTCTTGAAGTCCATTGACAGCAACAGTGAGCTCCAGGGATTAATCTATCCTCTGTTGTACTTTCAAAGAATATAGCTCAGTATTGTGTGTATAATACAAACACCTTAATTTCTTTCTTTTTCTTTTTCTTTTTCTTTTTTTTTCGTTGAGAAAGGAATTTATTGAAAGGACAGGATTTATTGAAAGGCCAGAAAAGCTCCCACAGTGGGAGGGGATCCGAGAGGGTTGCCTAACACCTTAATTTTTTGATGAAAAGCAAACTATAAGTAAAAGTGTATTCACCAATGTCTTTCTTAGAAAAATGATTTTGTAGATATTTTACCATATGAGTAATTGAGTGAAATTACTGAAAATTCCTTTGCATTCAAATGTGATTACTTTAAATGGGAAATAGAAACACCTCTCATACTTGATTCAAAGTCACTCCTATTTAATATGTGTAATTAAAAAAATCTAGGTGTCCTATCTACCTTTCCAAACTTCAGTATTCCACAATTTTGATCATGTTACTGAAGTAGACAGCAAAACACTTAAAAAACCCTATTTTAAACACGGACTTCTGTGATGACAGAATATACAAATATGCAGCAAAGTAATACCTCTGAATCAAATCAGGCCCACATTTTATTGTCACAAAAAACCAACAACCTGCCACTTGCATGAATAAGTGTTGCAAAATATTTAAATTATTCTACCTCTGACATATTCTGAATTCATATACAATTCAGTTTCACATAAATCTGTTACCTGGAAACAAACATGTCTAAAGAAAATGAATTGGTATCTTATGGTCCTCAGTATATTTGAGTATAAATCAGAGAAGGAATTATCATGTAGTAGTTAGTTATGATGACAAAAATAAACAGATAACAAAATTAACAGTCACAAAACTATTATTTAACTCTACACAAACCCTTTCGATACAAATGATTGAAAGGATTTAGAAATCTCTTTATATTCTACTATTGATGATAATTACTTTCAAACACAAAGACACATAAACTCCTTATTGGATACCTTTTTTTGACTTCTACATAGTGCCATAAGGGAAAGTATCTGTCATCACAAGTTGTGTATCAATTATTTATTTTCCCTAAGGATTATCAACAAGGCAATATGTAAAATAGAGAAGATATATAATAGAAATACCTATAAAATAAATTTTTATATCAGGATCGCTATTTCTTTTTATGCTATGAGGAAATAAAATTTATTATGTGCATTATTTTATTGCCTGTAGTAATATAAATATTAAAGTTTTCTTTCTCAAGGGTTGTGAGATGAGTAATTAAAATTAAAATTAGTATCTTCTGAATTCCAAAGTCTGTTCTCTTTGTTAGTAAAATATATTATAGTAGCACTATTTGAAATTGATATTTTTTTGTCAGTGAAATACATGCATATGTACACACGTGCATATGTGTGTGCGTGTAATTAGTGTGTGCCTATGAATGTTTGTTTTCAAAATTCAGATTTAAGATAATAAGAATTCAGTTTGTCCCTTTACATGTTATGATTATTTTACCACTGATCTCATTCTCTAGATCTAAAGGTATTTTTATTGTTTAGGATGAACTTTTATTGTTAAAGATTTTAATGCCATTGCCTTGCTAAGCTGTGGTTTGGCCATGTGCTCTTAAACTTTGGCCCCCTCCCCTACCTTGGGGAGATCAGTCTCCTCCTCGTTCTCTCTCTCTCTCCAATTTACTTTCTAAATAAACTATGTTTTCTAATAAAAAAGACTAAATTTTCTCTCCCAAGATTCCTAAATGATATTAAATTTTAATTGAAACTAAAAATGAGCCAACGGTTATATTGAATCTGCCAATGGTAATACTATCCTAAAAACAGTAAGTACTTTTAGATTCTGTGTCTACGTTTGACACTTAAAATGCCAGATTATAGATGACATTGATAGTTAGAGTCACTGACATTTTAGTACTTTAAGAAGTATTAGACTATTATTTCATTTTAGAGTAACTTGATTATCACAGGTCAAGTTTTGTGTTTAATCAGAATTGTCTTGTAAATCATCTGCATTTAGAAATCCAAGGTCACTTTTCAATTACTGCCATTTATATAGACAATTTCTTTTTTCCCTTTATTGCTATTGTCGGAGGAACTATAGAAGTTTTGGAACACAGTGGATTCAGTATCTACATGTGTATAACTGAGACTGAGAAGCACACTTTTCTCTACCTGAAGGCTGCAAAGGGCTCTGCACTCATGTAACTCTATTCATCTGTGGCAAAAATAGACGCAGAGATCCACCATCAAAAGTAATGAAAATTGTCCTAAATCTAAATTGCTGTGGTGCTTCCTATGCTTTTTCTGGTAGTTTGAACAATTTCCAGTACAAACTCTGTTTTCCTCTCCCTCCTCTCTCTTTCTCTCTCTCTTTCTCTCTCTCTGTCTATATTCAGTGCTGTTTGCTGAGGAACCAGAAATCCTAAATATTACTTTAGGTAAAATCACTGAAATTAACAGAATATGCCACACTGCAATTTGATTTTCTTCTTTTATTAATTATATAATTCATGGAAATGTTCTTTTCAAATAAACCAATTATATTAAAGAATCTCCAAAGAGAGTCCTTTGAAATAGTAGATCTATGTGAAACCTACTATGGAAGGTGCCACATGTATAATCAATTTGATTATAAGGATTATTGGAGCAAAATCATCTTTCTATTCACTTGAGTCAATTTTTCATGGAGGATTTCAAAGTAATATAGTATGAAAAAATAGATACATGTAGAAAAAGCTTAATTCCTATTTACATGTTTTGCTTTAGTACACTTAAAACTGTGTATGTGCATTTATGATATATTTTATAGAATTAATTCAAATATGCAATAAAGATATCCATTCATATGTAACTAAAAATTGCTAGCATTTACTAAGCACTTATTTTGTAACAGACAGAAACAAGTAAAACAGAAAAATATGTTATTCTCCATAATTGAGACTTTGAAAATAAGAATAACTTGCTGGTCTCACAGTTAGCAAATGTTAAAGAAGAGTTTCAATCAAAACCTTTTTCACTTCAAAGTCTATCACATTAGCACTGCATTATATTCTTTAATAAAATTGTTGGAACTAATCAATTATTAAATTTGATTTAAGAAAAGTAAATAACTCAGAAACCTGTTAGATACTATATGTACATCTGCCACAGTACTAATAACAGAAAGAGCAGAGACAGTGGAGGGGCTATGTAGTTTTATAAAGACTACAAGTTATTTTAATGACAACTAAGCCCAGAAATTATTCATCTAATGTTTGCAATTGGAAACCCTAGCCACAACTTGTACGTTTAGTCTCACTTGAGAAGTTTGTGGACTGGAGAAACACACAAACACACACACACACGTATGTATTTAATTGTTGTTTTGTTTTAACTATAAAATGAGAGCTTGCCAGTTCAATCTTAGATGAATGGTGCTGCATGCCCTATTCCAGTGTCAAAACTGAATCCAAATTATTATTTTGGAATATCATGTTTTAGACTTTTTATTCATCTTTTGACTTCCCAGTGTGCATACTCTTAGTATGATTTTTCTGACTTCTGGTAACCCTAATTTACTTCTTGCTTTCTATTGTTCATTTAGAATCAACCATCATTACATGAACTTTTAGAATCGTGTTTCTGAGTCTCTCAAATAACCAATTCCTATCACTTCTATTTTCTGATAAATGCTTTTTGATAGTGAAATATGTATGTATTC
This sequence comes from Carlito syrichta, assembly GCF_000164805.1. Taxonomy (NCBI): domain Eukaryota; kingdom Metazoa; phylum Chordata; class Mammalia; order Primates; family Tarsiidae; genus Carlito; species Carlito syrichta. The sequence goes on along the minus strand of NW_007249917.1, from coordinate 320,885 downwards.
TTTTGATTTTTCATCCTTCCTTCCCCAATTGAGTGCTTAAAACATAAATTAGTTAGCTTCTATATTAAGGATAAGAGATCTACCAAGAAACCTTTCCAATTTTGAATTGCAATTCACGAGATTCAAATAAACCAAAATTATAGCTTTTGTTGTGAGGTTCTCATTATAGGTAGCTAATTGTGATGTAGTACAAAATAACACACATATAAATATATGTGCTAGTTAAACTTGTTTTAGGCTTATTTAATTCCAATAAGGGCTAGATATGCAGACTTGTTCTACTAATTTTGCAGAAGTATGTTTCTATATATAAAGGATATATATAAGTATATATCCACTAAATTGCTTATTTATTATTAACTGACTTACATCCCAAGCCTAATGCTGCATTAAAATAGAAAGCTGAACGTATATATTTCCTGTCCTTAAACAGGTGTTAGTCTCATGCAGGAGGCAGAGTGGTAAAGTATAGGATAAAGCATTACCAACTAGAATTCTGTTTCAAGTGTGAACAGGACGATTTGAGAAAATATAGACGATGAAGAATAATTTCTTTTATAACATGAATGAAATAAAATTTTCTTAAACTTATGGAATCAAAAATCAAAGGAAATTTAAAAGAGAAAAAAGACAGATAAACTTGAATACCTTTAATAAGTTGTGTATCACAGATTAACAGCTGAACTTCTTAACATATGAAGAATTTCTAAAGAACAAGAGAAGAGAAATACAATAAATTTGTTTTTAAAAATGAAAATAAATTATGATAAACATAACAGTATGTTTGTGGATGAAGAAATGAAAAGGGTTCTTAAAAATATAAAGTGAATCATACTGTACTAATATTACAAATAACAGACTGACAAAAATGAAAAAATTTAATAACATCATCATTCATTGGGAGGTCATGGGATGTTGAACTATCTTATATACTGCTGGCAGGAATGCTATGTTAAACACATATGAAAGAAAATTATGTATTTATCCTTTGACAATCCCACTACAAAAAAATATCAAAAATATATTGGCAAAATGTGAAATGATATATGGCCATTTATGGTCATGTGTGTATTTAGTGAAATTGCCAAATATTAAAACCAATCCAATGTTCATTGGTATAAGGTTGATTGAATAAATAATAACCCATCTACTGAATGAAATATTATGCTATAACATGTAAAAAAATATATTCTTAGTAAAGCAATTTCTAGGATTTACTTTTAAATTAATAAAAAGTGTGATTTAGAAAATATTTGTAGTACTCTACCATTGGTATAAAATTTTACTTTGTGTATGAATATTGGGATAGTTATACATACACACATATTAATGTAGAGTTGCTTGTACAAGGAGGAGTCCCCCAAAATGAAATTATCTTTTGGAGGGTAGCACCCTTGTAGTATAGACCTTGCCCTCTAGGAGTCTATCGACATCAGTGTATTAGCTAGTGTTGTTGTGAGAGACTGTGTTAAGCTTCAGTGAATTTTTGTTTATTTTTTTAAAATTCTTTCAATGTGTTTGTCCATTTTATGATGGATAATTTTTTAGTGCACCTGTCCACACTGTGCTGCATTTTCAGCCGTTTTTGGCCCAAAACAGCATGACCCCATCGTCCATCCTGTCTATTCACCCAGTCTTGCCTCTGAGTGACTATTCTTGTTTCCCAGGATGAAAAATGTCTTCAATGGGAAATATTTTGCAGATGTGGAAAAGGTGAAACAAAAAACAGCAGAAGTACTAAAAGGCATCAAAATTGATGAGCTCAAAAACTGTTTTGAGCAGTGGGAAAAGTGACTCAATAAGTATATTGCATCAAATGGAGAGTATTTTGAAGTGACTGAAATTTAAACATGTAAGAATACAATTTTTTATAAATAAATTGTGTGGCAGGGCTTAGTGGCTCAGCCTGTAAGCCTAGCATTTGAGAAGCCAAAGCAAGTGGATTTCCTGAGCCTATGGGTTCGAGACCAGCCCAGGCAACTTGGTGAGACCTTGTCTCTACAAACAAAAAATTAGCTGGGTGTGGTAGTGTGCGCCTGTAGATCCAGCTACCTGAAAGACTGAGGTGGAAGGATCGCCTGAGCTCAGTAGGTCAACACTAGGGTGGCTGTGAGGGTGCGTGCCACTGCACTCCAGACTGGGTGACAGAGTGAGACTCCAACTCAAAATAAACAAACAAACAAACTAAATAAATAAAAAATAAATAAATTTTTTTGTGTGTGTGTCCCCCCATGTATTAGTAACAGAAAGCACAGACAAGAAATGGAAAAAAGCTGGGGGAATAGAAAACAAGTGAAAATAATAGAGATGAAAGTGAGAGTTGTTTAAATTGATTTAAAAGCAGATTTTTAAAAATCACAGTCCTGAATTTGTAGATTGCCTTAGGTAAGATGGACATCTTCACAATGTTGATTCTTCCGATCCATGAGCATGGGATATTTTTCCACTTGTTCGTGTCAGCTTTGATTTCTTTGAGCAGTGTTTTGTAATTTTCATTGTAAAGGTCTTTCACGTCTCTGGTTAGGAAGATGCCAACGTATTTCATTTTTTTTGTGGCTATTGTGAATGGAACTGTGTTTTTTATTTGGATTTCTGTTTGTTTATTATTGGTGTAGAGAAATGCGATTGTCTTTTGTACATTTATTTTGTATCCTGAGACTTTGACAAAGGCTTTTATCAATGTAAGGAGGCCTTTGACAGATTCTCTTGGGTTTTCAAGGTACACCATCATATCATCTGCATAGAGAGATAACTTGACTTCCTCTTTTCCTATTTGAATACCTCTGATTGCCTCCTCTTCTCTGATTGTTTTAGCCAGGACCTCCAATACTATGTTGAACAGGAGGGGAGAGAGTGGGCATCCTTGTCTAGTTCCAGTTTTCAGGGGAATTGGTTCCAATTTTTGTCCATTTAGGAGTATGCTGGCTGTGGGTTTCTCGTAGATGGCTTTTACTATTTTGAGGTATGTTCCCCGTATGCCTAGATGTTCAAGGGTTTTTATCAAGAAGGGGTGCTGGATTTTATCAAAAGTTTATTCTGCATCTAGTGATAAGATCATGTGGTTTTTGTTTTGACATCTGTTGATGTATTTAATTACATTTATGGTTTTACGAATGTTGAACCAGACTTGCATGCCAGAAATGAAGCCTACTTGGTCATGGTGGATGATTTTTGAGATGTATTGCTGAATCCGGTTTGCTAGGATCTTGTTGAGAATTTTAGCATCTATGTTCATCAAAGATATTGGCCTGTAGTTCTCTTTCTTTGTTGAATCTTTACCTGGCTTGGGTATCAATGTGAGGTTGGCTTCGTAAAATGATTTGGGGAGAGTTCCATCTTTTTCAATCGCCTGGAATACCTTCAGTAGGATTGGTATCAGCTCCTCCTTGAATGCAATACCCATTAAATTACCAACAACATTCTTCTCAGACCTAGAAAAAACAGCACAGGAATTCACATGGAAACACAAACGTCCAAGAATAGCCAGAACAATCCTCAGCAAAAAAAAAACAAAGCAGGTGGTATCACAATACCAGATTTCAAGCTTTACTATAAAGCTACAATCATCAAAACAGCTTGGTATTGGTACAGGAACAGGCATATAGATCAATGGAACAGAATTGAGATTCCAGAAGCAAAACCTCAATTTCTCAACCAACTCATCTTCGACAAAGCCCCCACCACCTACCAATGGGGAGAGGAGAACCTATTCAGTAAATGGTGCTGGGAAAATTGGCTGACCACATGCAGAAGATTGAAACAGGACCCCTATCTATCCCCATGCACAAAGGTTAACTCCAAATGGATCAGAGACCTACATGTAAAACCTCAAACCATAAGAACCTTAGAAAAGGAAGGAAATACTCTCATGGAAATCGGAACTGGCATCCAATTCCTGTACAAAACCCGAAACCCACAGGACTTAAGAGAGAAGATAGACAAATGGGACCTTATTAAACTGACAAGCTTCTGCAAAGCCAAAGAAATCATCATGAGAGCTGGGAGACAGCCTACAGACTGGGAAAAAGTATTTGCCAACTCTAGGTCTGACAAAGGCTTAACATCCTGGATCTACAAGGAACTGAAATGTACTGAAAAGAAGAAAACAAACAACCCCATTATAAAATGGGCAAAAGATATGAACAGACACTTCACAAAAAAAGACATTCGAGCAGCCAACAAACACATGAAGAAATGCTCAACCTCACTAATCATCAGGGAGATGCAAATCAAAACCACACTGAGATACCACCTAACTCCAGTCAGAATGGTAATTATCAACAACTCAGAAAATAACAGCTGCTGGAGAGGGTGTGGTGAAAAGGGAACACTTCTACACTGTTGGTGGGAGTGTAAACTAGTGCAACCTCTGTGGAAAGCAGTGTGGCGATTCCTAAAAGCTCTAAAAATTGACCTTCCATATGACCCTGCAATCCCCCTACTGGGAATATACCCTGAAGAACACAAATCACTCTATAAAAAAGATACCTGCACATGTATGTTTATCGCAGTGTTGTTCACAATAGCAAGAACCTGGAAACAACCGTGCTGCCCATCAAAAGAGGACTGGATTAAAAAAATGTGGTACATATACACGATGGAATACTACACAGCCATAAAAAACAACAAAATCATGAATTTCGCTGCAACCTGGATGGAACTAGAGTCTATAATACTGAGTGACCTCTCAAAGAAACAAAGATCCGAATATCACATGTTCTCACTCGTATAATGGACCTTGAACATCCAATGCAATACTATAGGAAAATGACTGACGGTACTGGGAAACTATGGGGGGGAGGGGGATGGGATTAACAGTAGCAAATATCTGTCGGGGGATGGGAAAACACCTCTTATCAACAGGGTACCTGAATGAAACGTAATTGTACACCTAACCCTTAACTGTACCCACAAAACCATAATAAAAAATACTGATTAATGAAAAAAATAAATCACAGTCCTATACATAATTTATAGCATCAGATCGTCACTTTATAAACCATTGCCAAGTTATTATTTGTCATTAATATAAACTCAAATACAGAATAGAAACAGATTTTTAACGTGTACATTTCAAAAGTAAACAAAAGCCAACAACTACAAATTAAAAATTAACCAAAAAAATTTCAAGTGTCATCAATTTGGCAACGTAATGCAAGACAATCATTTCAAAATTTTTAAAGCACAGTATTTTGTATATACATTAATATTTGGAACATATTCCACAAAAAAAAGAACTGCAAAGAAATATTAAACTTGTCAGTAGTCTTAATTTTAAGTAATATTGTTATTAGTATTTGAACATAAATGTAAATAAACATACATATTCACAAAATTCAGCATATAGAAATTTTCAAGCTATGCTGTTTGTTAAAATATTACATATTTAGCCGGACTCGGTGGCTCAGCCTGTAATCCTGCGCCTTTGGGAGGCTGAGGTGAGTGGATTGCCTGAGCCTGTGGGTTCGAGACCCACCTGGGCAGCGAGACCTCATCTCTACAATAAATCAAAAAATCAGCCGGGCGTGGTAGCGTGAGCCTGTAATTCCGGCTACCTGGAAGACTGAGGTGGAAGGATCGCTGGAGCCCAGCAACTCGAGGCTGCAGTGGCCAGGAGCGGCCACTGCACTCTAGTCTGGGTGGCAGAGTAAGACTCCAACTCAAAAAAAAAAAAAAAAAATATATATATATATATATATGTTATATATTTTACATACACACATAACATAATTTCATAATCTCAGTGTATAATTACATTGTTGATGACATATTTTCAGTATTTACCTCTGTAATTTTACACTATTTAAACTATAACATGTTTTTTTTTCTTTAGGATAGGTACTTTAAGATATTAAAAGCTTTATATTATCTAAATCTATTTAGACACATGAAATAGTGGCAAAATTAGGTTGTGTAATACCTTACTTTACAAACAACAATAATGGAGTTCCATATTGGCACATTTATTTGCAATATAATTATACGCTTTTGCTAACATGTTATAGTAATTTAGAACACAAAGCATATTTTCATTTTTTTCATTTCAGTAGATGTAAGGGGTACAAATAGTTTTTGGTTACACAGTTGCATTATATAGTGGTGAGAAAGTCTATGCTTTGAATGAACCCATAACTCCCTCCTGTGCACATTGTACCTCACAGCTGATTTAAAGCATAAAAAGGTAATTTCAAAAGGCAATTTCAAATTTTATAATCTAAAGAGTGAATGTGTGTGTGTAAAATGGTATATAATTACACTATATAAGGAAATACGTGTGTGTGTTTGTGTGTGTGTGTGTGTGTGTGTGTGTGTGAGAGTGTGTGTGGTCTTATGCACAGAGAGGATCAATTTATTTTAATCTCTACATTATAATTTTGTTTTTTCCCAAAGCTGGATTCTTTGACAGTTTGCTCTTGTTATGTGTGTTCATTCTCTTTGCTCTAATGTCCTGGCTCTCCTCTGGCTGAAGCAATTCTCTTTGCATTGACAGATACTTCCCTGAGGAATTTTGGGAGAAGGGTGAATACTTTTAGTGATACATTACATTGCAAAATTCAGCAACTTCTACTATTGCTCATATAGTATGACATGGTTTAAACAATGGCATGGTTAAATTGGATATCACAGAAGATACACCATTTTTAACAATTAATTTCTCTTTGCAAATGTAATTTTTCCTCATAGTTGTCTTCTAGTGTGTTTTACAAAATGACTCAATATTTATTATTTACATACTGAGTCATTATTGTGATTGCTAATGTTGAGTCTGAAGTTAAAATTAGAAATTTTATAATATGATAAACATGCACATATTTTTAAAATGTCACCGCGACTATATTTTTAAAATTAGAATTAAGAAAAAAACAAACTTCCGTCCTATTCCTTAACTCTAATTCATAGAAGCAATTACTCTTACTATTTTTAGACTTTTTTGGGGGGATATTGACACTAAATCACGTTTAGAGTCTCTTATTCTAGATAACTTGATTATATAATTTACCAATTTATTTTCTATTAATTACATGAGCATTTAACTATTTTAAACCTCTACTATTTTATTCCCATTAACAGTATCTTAAGTATTTCAAAAATATATTTAATTCAACATATATATCTTAGATTACTTTAACATGCTTTTCTATAAGCTTAAGATGCTATAAAAACTTCTATTTGATAAGATTTTCAAATACTTTTGAGGCTTTTTTCCTAATAATTTGGCTTAACTACAAAACTTCTCTCTTAAAGACCTGGTCAGATGAAATTTATTTAAAAACTTATTCCTAGAGGAAAACTTCAGGCAAAATTATTTTACTGATTTAGAACACTGACAGGGCACAGATTCATAAATAGACTCACTGTCTTCTCACAGATTTATTGTAGTTGAAAAAAAAGAGATTTCTAATCCCTAAATCTTTGTGTGTTCTTAAATTGCTATTTAAGTCACTTTGTAAGCTCTTTAAAACATTTGTTTTAGCTTTGCATAACTCATTACTGACAAAAATATATTTTGGCATATTTTAAAACCTGTTCTATGCAGGGAGAAAGGTTTGAAGTTTTTATGGCAATCATTTTTAATATAACTTAGGTCAAAATACTTTTCACTAAAGCAGTAAACATTTTATTTAACATTAGATTATTGTACTTGTTTATGGTCAGTCACTGACTTTGATAAAGGTAAGTTAAATAGAATAACAGTCATTAGACCAAAAAGACATGGAAAATTCGAGTAAAAAGTGGAAATACAAAGACACTGAAATTTGTGAGATGTTGCAAAAGCAATGTTAAGAGAGAAATCTGAATATCTGAATGCTTATATTGAAATGAAGAAAATATTAAAATCATTTCCCTAAACTTAAACATGAAGAAGCAACTCAGATTCCCTTCCTGAAAGGTGCAAGAACATCTCTTTATCTCTCATTGAACAGAAAATAGTCACATGGCCACACTATCTGCAAAGAAATCTTGGGGAAAAAAAATTAGCTGGATTTATTTCTAGCACAAATACAACCGAAATATCTTTTGACTGAGAAGGAAAGAATAGATATTGGCTAACAACTCAGTCTCTGCTACAAAACTAAATACAGAAATCAAAAGTAAGGGTCACCCTAGCAGTATCTCATGAAATGATCCTTTTCAAATATATCTATATTTTCCTAAGAAGAACTAGGTGGGGAACAGATGAGCTCTGTCAGGACAGCAGACCTCGAGGAAAGGCAAGACCCTAAGCGAAGGCAAGGTCCTGCTTGGTTGCTCCACACCCTAGCCAAAGAGCAAGGTTTGCAGCCTGCTTCACGGAACAGTTTCTCAGAGCCCACACATCCCGGTGCAAATAATACAGATAAAACCTTGGCAACAACAAGATAATCGCGGAACAGCTTGCCATTTAGGTAGCAACAAAATTCCGTTATAGCTCCCTCATAGACCTTGAACCTCTCCCAGCTTCCTTTGTGCTTGATTATAAAATAAACATACTGAGTTAGTTCTGGGCCACTTCTTCGCCATCAGAGGAAAGTGTCCCACCTGGCCGCAACTTTTCTTTATGTCTTTGTGTCTGTGGCTTTCTTAATCACTCACAGCTCTCTCTTGAACCCCCAAGGCAGCTACGCGGCCACGGCAGAACTGTTATTAAAATCCAAAATGAGAACACTCTTGAAGGGATGAATTAGGATAATCTATAGCTCTACATATACTCTACAGCTTTATGTACACTATATACCTACACTGTACTCTTTATATAAATAATATATAAAGAAAGGCAAGTAAAAGATAATACTATTTTGTGTTGTTATAATTAGTTTACTTAGTCCAAAAATATTTATAAAACACCCACCATAAGACAAACACTACTCAATATACTGAGAATACAGTGGTAAATAAGACAGTCAATCCCCTACTCACATAAAGCTCACTGGTAAGAGGATACAAACTGAAAATAAATGGATAATCTACTATAAGTATCAGGATAAAAGGAAAACAAAATAAAGTGGGATGGAGTAGTGGTTCGACAAATGTTAAGAATAGGTTCTCTTTATGATGGATGTAAAAGAAGCGGCATTGAGCTGAGAATTGAACTTTTAATGAAAGTCATTGTGTATACTCTAATTATGCTTGAGAAATAGTGGAACCATTAGCTTATGCATCATGCACTGGATCCTTAGATATAAGTTAAAAATTTTAGAACTTTTAGGAGTCACCACACTAATTTCCACAGAGGTTGTACTAGTTTGCACTCCCACCAACAGAGTAGAAGTATTCCCTTTTTGCCACATCCTCTCCAGCGACCGTTATTTTTTGAGTTATTGATGAGTTATTAACTCCCTTCTGACTGGAGTTAGGCGGTATCTTAGTGTAGTTTTAATTGTATCTCCTTGATGACTGGAGAGGCTGAACATTTTTTCCTGTATATGTTGGCTGCTCGTATGTCTTCTTTTGAGAAATGTCTATTCATACAGAAGCAAAGAGCTGAGTATCACATGTTCTCAATCATAAGTGGACCTTGAACAACTACCATAATACTAGAAGAAAAGGATTGGGCCAGGCTCAGTGGTTCAGCCTGTAATCCCATCAATTTGGGAAGCCGAGGCGAGTGGATTGCCTGAGCCCGCGGGTTCGAGACCCACCTGGGCAACTTGGTGAGACCTTGTCTCTACAATAAATCAAAAATTAACTGGGCGTGGTAGCACACGCCTGTAGTTCTGGTCACTTGAAAGGCTGAGGCAGAAGGATTGCTGGAGCCCAGCAGGTCAAGGCTGTAGTGGCCGGGAACATGCCACTACACTCCAGCCTGGGTGACAGAGTGAGACTCCACTTCAAAAAAAAAGGAAAGAAAAGGATTTACAATAGCGAGGAAATGTGGGGGGTCTGGGGGAGGGTGGGGAGGTGGTATTGACAGTAGTCATTATCTGCCTGGAGAAGAGGGGCACACCTCATCAACAGGAGTACCTGCACAGTGAATATTTGTATACCTAACCCTGAATTGTACTCTACAATTTAAAAATAAAAATTAAAAGGGATAAAATAATTTTAGTTGCCTCACAATTAAAATTCATCAAGAGTATCATAGTTTATACTTTAATTATTTATTTATTTATGTTTAAGTTTTAAGACAGTTTATTAGTGAGAAAAAGAGAAGGAAAGAGGAAGCTTCATGGCAGAAAGACCTAATACTTTAATTATTTAAATGATTTTCTCTATTTTCCTATCTTGAAAGGAGATAATCACTGAGTCCAGTAAAAACAAACAGGTTTAAAGTATATTTTATTGTTGGGAAAATTTTATAATATTAAATTTACCATATTAACCATAGTAAATTGTACAGGTTAATAGTGAAGTTTATTTGCATTTCTGTGCAACAGATTTCTGGAATTTTTTTTGTCTTGCAAAACTAAAGCTCTATACTCATTAAAGACTAATTCTCCATCAGTCCTTGGCAACCACCTTTCTTCTTTCTGTTTCTATAGTTTTCATTTTTTTAGATACTTTATATGAGTAGATTCATACAGTATTTGTCTTTTTATGACTGGCTAATTTCATTTATCATAATGTACTTAAGGTTATCCATGCTGAAGCATGTAGCAGGATTTCTTCATAGTTAAAGCTGCAAAATAATCTATTGTATGTGTAGTATACACCATATTTTATTTACCCATTATTTTTGATGGACAATTGTGTTGTTTCCATCTCTTAGTTATTGTGAATAATGCTGCAATAGACATGAATGTGCAAATGCCTCTTTAAGAACCTATTTTCTATACTTTTGGATACATATATTTGGATATATATATATGTATATATGTATTGCTGGGTCATATGGCCATTTTATTTTTCCTTTTTTTAAGGAAACTCCATACTGTTTCCCATAATGGTTGTGCCATTTTATTATTATTATTATTATTTTTTTTTTTTTTTTTTTTTGAGTTGGAGTCTCACTCTGTCGCCCAGACTGGAGTGTAGTGGCCGCTCCTGGCCACTACAGCCTCGACCTGCGGGGTTCTAGCGATCCTTCCATCTCAGCCTTCCAAGTAACTGGAACTACAGGCGTGCGCTACCACGCCCGGCTAATTTTTTGATTTATTGTATAGTTGAGGTCTTGCCAAGTTGCCCAGGCAGGTCTCGAACCCGCGGGCTCAGGCAATCCACTCACCTCAGCCTCCCAAAGCGTGGCATTACAGGCTGAGCCACCGAGCCCGGCCATTTTAGATTCCCATCAAGAGTGCACAATGTTTCCAATTTCTCTGCATCCATGCTAACATCTTATTTTCTCTTCTTTTGATAGTGGTCAAAATTCATGAATGTGAGATGATATTGTTGTTTCTCTCATGATTACTAATGTTAAATATCTTTTCATATACTTGCTGCTTATTTGTATATCTTTTTTGAAGAAATGTCTATTCATGTCCTTTGCCCATTTTTGAATCAGGCCATTATTGTTGTTGAGTTGTAGAAGTTAGTTGTATATTCTGGATATTAATCCCTTATCAGATATATGATTTGAAATTATTTTCTCACATTGTAGATTGTTCTTTCACTCTGTTGATTGTTTTCTTTGATACACAAAAGTTTATAAATGTGATATGGTTCCATTTGTCTGTTTTGGCTTTTGTTGTTCTTTTGGTGTCGTATCTAAAAATAATTGCCAAATCCAATGCTCTGACATGTTCTTCCTGTGCTTTTTTTTCTAGGAATTTCAAAATTTTTAGTCTTACATGTATGTCTTTCATCTATTTTGAGTTAATTTCTGAGTATGACATAAGGTCCACTTTCATTCTTTTACATGCCAATATTCAGTTTTCCAATTACTATTTGTTGAGGAGATTGTCCTTTTCCATTGTTTAGTCTTGGAACCTTTGTCCATATACTATAAATGCAAAAATTTATTTCTAGATTTTCTCTTATGTTTCGTTCACCTATATGACTGCTTTCCTGACAGTTCTGCGCCATCTTAATTATTGTTGTTTTGTAGTATGATTTGAAATAAAAAATATTGATGTCTCTAACTTTATTGTTTTTTCAATATTTTTCAGGGTCGCTTGAGAAGCCATATAATTTTTTCTTAATTTTTCAAAAAGATTTTGATATCTTTATGGTGATTGTATTAAATTTGTAGATCACTTTGGGAAGTATGAACATTTCAACATTATCTAGTCTTCCAATACATAAACATGGGATGGCTTTTGTATTGTCTTTCGTTTCTTTTAACAATGTTGTATGGTTTTCAGTATACAGATCTTGCCTTCTTACTTTATTCCTAAGTATTTCTTTTATTTTCTGATGGTATTATAAATTAGGTAGTTTTCTTAATTTCCTTTCCAGATTCATCATTACTAGTGTATAGTAATGCAGTCTCTCTTTCTTTCTTTCTTTCTTTTTTTTTTTTGCATGTTGATACAATGTCCTACAACTTTGCTAAAATTACTTATTAGATTTTATAATTTTATGGGCTCTTTATGATTTCTACATATAAGATTATGTCATTTTTCAAACAGAGTTAATGTTACTTCTCCTTTTTCAAGTTGGAATCTTTGATTTCTTTTCCTTACACAATTTATCTAGCTGTTGAATGAAAGTAGAAAGAATGGACATCTTCGTCTTTTTCTGATATTAGAGAACAAGCATTCAGTCTTCATCATTGAGTATGAAGATTTTAAGCTTTTCATAAGTGTTTTTTATGTTGAATATTTCTTTTTCTATTCCTAGTTTACCGAGAAATTTTTCATGAAAGGCAAAACTTTTAATCTTTCATAATTGAGTGTGATGTTAGCTGTGGGTTTTTCATGTACAGCTTTTATTTTGTTGAAGTAGTTTCCTTCTATTTATAGTTCATTGAAAACTTTCACTGTGAATTTTGTCAAATGATTTTTTTTTTTTTGCATCAATGAAGATGGTCATGTGTTTTTGTCCTTCACTCTGTTTCTGTGGTATTACGCTGATTTTTATATGGTAAAATCAGTCAAGTTTCAAGTACTTAATTTAAGACCTATATTCTAAGGACAGCCTCTTTCCACTATAATGTAATTTTCTCAATTGCAACTAATCTAACTCCTCGTTTAAATCTTGCTTCTGATGAAACAGTTTATGTCTGACTTTGACTAGATTCTGATGACTAAGGAAAACACCTGTGTATTTTTGTGTCAACGACTTTGTGTGTAGTGAATAGTGTGTGCAATGAATGTGAAATACAAAGTAGTGGTAGATAGTACTTGAGAATGTGAGTTCTGAAGTCACACTCTATAGGTTCAAATCTCTATTCCTTTACTTACTATATGCTTGAGGTAGGACAGATTACTTGTCATGCTTGTATTGCAGTTTCTTCTTCTCTAAAATTAAAATATCAGTAGTAGTTATTTTATATAGCCACAATAAGAATATAATATGTTTAATGTTCGAATTATATTTTGCTTGCAATGTTATGTTGATATTGATTGTTAAAATATACACTTTTATTTTAGATTAGTTTTATATATATATTTTTTTGAGTTGGAGTCTCACTCTGTCGCCTCGACTGGAGTGCAGTGGCCGCTCCCGGCCACCACAGCCTTGACCTGCTGGGCTCCGGCGATCCTTCCACCTCAGCCTTCCAAGTAGCTGGAATTACAGGCATGTGCTACCAGACCCGGCTGATTTTTTGATTTATTGTAGAGATGAAGTCTTGCTGCCCAGGCGGGTCTCGAACCCGCGGGTTCAGGCAATCCACTCACCTCAGTCTCCCAATGGCGCAGGATTACAGGCTGAGCCACTGAGCCGGGCTTAGTTTTAGATTTTTAGCATAATTATGATGCTTGTACATAGACTATTCATATCTCCCACTGGTTTTTTCTGTCATTTGAATCTTACATTAGAATGATACATTTGTCACAATTTAATGAACTAATAAAATAATGATTTTTTTAAACTAAACTTTCATTTTATTTAGAATCCCTAGTCTTATCCAACATTCTCATTCTGTTCCAAAATATCATACAGGTTGCCACACTACATTTAAACATCATGTCTCTTAGATTCTGCTTGACTGTAACAGTTTTTCAGACTTTCTTCAGACTTTATTGCTTTGATAGTTTTAAAGAGAACTAGTCAGGTATTTTTTAGAATGTCCCTCGATTTGGAATTGTCTGCTGTTTCCTGATGACTAGATTGGGAATATGGATTTTTAGGAGGAAGACCACAGAGTTTAAGTGCCATTTTCAACACATCATATCAAGGGTGCATAAAATCATGACTTACCATTGTTGACATAACTTTAATCAACTCTTTGAGAGGTATTTGTTAGGTTTCTTCACAATAAAGTTGTTGTTTTTTCTTTTCGTTTGCTTCCTTTTTTTTTTTTTTTTTTTTTGGAAGAAGTCACTCTACACAGCAGCCTCTATGTAAGAATGGGAGAGCTGTGTTCCACCTCCTTGGAGGTTAAAGTATTTACATAAATTATTTAGGATTATTCTGCATAGACAGAGGGTTGTTTATTTTATACTTTGACTTTGTTGCTAGAGTCGCTAGAACTATTCCAGTTGTGGCCATTGGAAGCTCGTTCAGTTGGCCTTCAGCTGTGTCTTTTTCAGATACTGCCTTTTAATCTCCTTCAATAGTGTCCTTTTCAGCTATCCCATTACTGTGCTTTGTTTTGTTTTGCTTATTTTATGGCATTTCCTTACTTTCTGACATTTCAGAAAGTCCAGGCTCCTTTTGTATAGTTCCTGTCCCAGATCAGGAATCAGCCATTTCTTCAGTGAACTCTGGTTTCTTTTACTGAAGAATAGTATTAGAAACCAATATCTGGGCACTAAGAAGGATTGTTGTTACTGGAACTGTCTTGCTTTCTTGGCCCAGAGTAGAGTAATATTTGGTGCAATTCACATTTAACAGCCTCGCATTCTTTCCCTATTCAAATATGAATCATAAAGAGAAAACCTGTTCAGATTTTATAGAGATTTACTGGCAACGCAAAATTTAAAATTGTAAGACAATAAATATTTTACGAATATATATCGATTTTAGAATCATATAGATTTTTAAAGTGCTTACTATCTTACACATAGATGAAAAATATTCATTCTGAGAGACAGTATAGTGCAGTAATTAAATATGGAGTCAAAAGTCATAATTCAAATATTACTATTTGTTAATGTTGATAACAGGCATTTTTCATATTTGGGTAAGGAAAAAATTTTATTCTATTATTCTAAAAATAAAGTGTTATTTGAAAGTGGCTACATCTTTGTTGATATTTTAATCTTTGTTTTATTTTTCATTTTTGTTTTTTGAATTAGAGTCTCACTCTGTCGCCTGACGGGGTGCAGTGGCATGCTCACAGTCACAGCAACCTTGACTTGTTGTGCTCAGACGATCCTTCCACTTCAGACTTCCAAGAAGCTGGAATTATAGGCGTCCGCTACCATGCTTAGCTAATTTTTTTATTTGCTGTAGAGACAATGTCTCACCAATTTACCCAGGCTGGTCTCGAACCTCTGGACTCGGGCCAACCTCTCGCCTTGGCCTCCAAAAGTGCTGGTATTACAAGTTTGAGCCACCATGCCCAGGCAATATTTTATTCTTCGATCTATATTATGCAAAATTCAAAATGCATCTCATTTTAGAATGAAAGAACAAGATATAATTATATAAAATACAACTAAATTAACCTAAACATTTAAGTTGTCTCAACAAAATAACTGTTGAAATATTTTACTTTTCCTTTCAATTAGTAATATGATAATTTACCATATATAAAGATGACTGCTATTTAAAAGTCCTTTCTGAAGGTAGTTCATGATCTTACCTCTCTGAAAATTTATCAGATCTATTGTATAAAAAAATGGGGTACACATATTTTATCAGTATCTTTAAAAATATATTTACACATTTTTCTTACTTTCTATAATAATGTCTATCAGAAAAAAGACCAACTTCTAATACTATCAACATTTAATTGTTTAAATTTCAAGACACATTCCTCTTCTAATAGGTAAAGTTGTATCCTATACTTTGCTTTTCTGTATCTATCTTCTGACTCACTATGGATCCTAGCAACCTAAAAAAATAAAAGAAAAAATAAAGTGTCAGTAAACTGTATAGGATATTTTAATTTTTTGAGTTTTGCCTTTTTTATAAAATTACATATTGACCAGTGATTTGAGTTAAACAGCCTGTCAACACAAGCAAATGCTTTATGTTTACAAATGCTTGCCTCAATGATCTTATCACTAGGTTCCCTTAATATTACATAGACACATGTCGAAATGTTATTCAAAAACATTTCGACTTTGACTGTAATCTTTTGACTGTAATCTCTTGGACACCTGAGTAACTTACAAACCTGAAATTTTTTACTCTTAGAAAAAAAATTGTTTAAAACAACTTCAAAAGGGTATAATTATGATTACATGTGTGGTACGAGGCTAACTTCTTAGTGAATGTGTTTAAAGCATTTTGCAGATAAAATGTTCAAATAGAATTCTAAATGTCACGCTGGCTCTTATTATTGCATCTGCAGTCAAGCTAGAAATATCTGGAAAAGCTAAAAGCAGAAGCCTTATTCCAGTACCCTTATAAATTCTCCTTTCCAAATGAACGATATTCCATCTTGTGATGTCAGTGCCTCAATTACAAATTGGGAATATCAACTGAGGCACTATAAGCTGAGTTATTTGTGAGAAAAAAGAAGGAAAGAAAGAGAGAGAGAGAGAGAGAAAGAAAAAGAAAGAAAGGGAACTCAATTATATCAGGGAAAGAATATATGAACACTGTGTGTGTTAAATTTTGCATAATGTAGATATACAAACAAAATATCAACAAACAAAATATCAACAAATATGTAGCCACTATCAAATATCAAATTATATTAGAGTAGTAAAATAAAAAATATTTACAAGCGCAAATACAGAAAAATGTTTATTATCAATATTAACAAATAGTATTCCCCGAGGTTCCACCATCACTCCAAAATGTTTGCCAAATCTTTGTTTATAGGAACTACCACAGGAAAAGTGTTAGTGCATGTAGATTGAAGAAAATAGCATTCATACATCTTTGGTTATATTTTCACGAACTGCAATCTTATCTGTTGCTCCTTTTCTTTTTAGTATTACTTTCCAATAATTATGATCAAGAATTTTTACCAGTTTCATTATTTTTCATTTTGTACTTTTGGGAAAGTAGTTTAATCTTTTGGAGACTTGGTCTTTGTTATCAAATGGTAAAATAAAAATGAATGCAGATTGACATGATGACTGTAGCTGCATAACACAGTAATTATGCTGTTATGATTCCTAGTTACACTGTTAAATTGATTCCTAGTTATTTACTATTCACTGTAGCCTTTGTAAATAAGATTGCTTTTTAGATGTCTTTTTCAGATGGCTCACTGTTGACATATATAAATGCTATTGATTTTTGTATGTTGATTTTGTAGCTTAAAACTTTATTGAACTTATCAGTTGTAACAAATTTTCAGTGGAGTCTTTGAGTTTTTCTGTGTATAGGATTATGTCACCCGTAAACAAGGCTAAATATGGCTTCTTCCTTTCTAATGTGGATGCCTTTTATTTATTAGTTTGACTAAATTCTCTATCCAGGACTTCCAGTATTATATTGAATAAAATTGGTGAAAGTGGGCATCCTTTTTGTGTTCTAGATCTTCGAGAAAAGGTCTTCAATTTTTCCATTCAGTTCAAAGTCAACTGTAGGTTTATTTTATGTGATCTTTATTACTTTCAGATACAGTCTTTCTATGCATAGTTTAAATGTTCTTTATGATAAAGGGATACTGAATTCTATCAAATGCTTTTTTAGAATCTATTGATAATCATACGGCTTTATTTTTTATTGTTAATTAAGGCATCTCATTTTTTATTAATTTGGCTATGTGGAAGCATACTTGTGTCTCTGGAATAAATCCTACTTGATTATGACTAATCATCTGTTTAATGTATGCTCAATTCAGTATTCTAATACTTTGTTGAAGATTTTTGCATGTTTGTTTTATGTTTATTTCTTTTTTTCCATGTCTTCATGCCTGGTTTTGGTATCAAGGTAATGCAGGCCTTGTAGAATAAGTTTATAGATACTCCCGCCTCTTTGCTCTTTTTGAAAAGTTTGAGTGAAATTGCCATCAGTTATTTTCAAAATGTCTGGTAGAATTGAACAGTGAAATAATCGGTTCTGGACCTTTTTTTTTTTTGAGTTGGAGTCTCACTCAGTCACCCAGACTGGAGTGCAGTGGCCGCTTCAGGCCACCGCAGCCTCGCCTGCTGGGCTCCAGCGATCCTTCCACCTCAGCCTTCCAAGCAGCCGGAATTACAGGCATGTGCTACCATGCCCGGATGATTTTTTGATTTTTATTATAGAGAGGAGGTCTCGCTGCCCAGGCGGGTCTCGAACCCGCGGGCTCAGGCAATCCACTCACCTCAGCCTCCCAAAGGCGCGGGATTACAGGCTGAGCCACCAAGCCTGGCTTTTTTTTTAAATGGAAGTTTTGTTTTTTGGATTTTTTTTTACGACTTCTATATCACTACTTGTTCTTGGTTTATTGTTTCTCCATGACTTACGTTTCTTCATGGCTCAATCTCATTACATTGCATATAAATTGTCCATTTCTTCTAGGTTTTCCAATTAGCTGCTGTATATTTGTTCATAATACTTTCTGGTGATTCTTTGTATGACTGTGGTCTCAGTTGTCATGTCTTCTTTTTCATCTCTGATTTTATCTATCTTATTTTTTTCATATTTAGTCCAGCTACAGATTTGTCAGTTTTGTTTGTCTTTTCAGGAATAAAAAATTGCCTGAGCTCAGTGGTTCGAGAACAACCGGAGCAACTTGGCGAGACCTCGTCTCTACAATAAATCAAAAAATAAGCCGGGCATGGTGGCACGCGACTGTAGTTCCAGCTACTTGGAAGGCTGAGGTGAAAGGATTGCCTGAGCCCAGCAGGTGGAGGCTGCAGTGGCTGTGAGCAACATGCTACTGCACTCCAGTCTGGGCAACAGAGTGAGACTCAGACTCAAAAAAAAAAAATTGTTGTGTTAACTTTCTAGTCTCTGTTTTATTTATTTTTACTATGAACTCCATTATTTTGTTTCTTCTAGTAATTTGGGATTTGGTGTGCTCTTGATCTTCTGGCTCCTTGGGTTGCATCATTCAGTTGTTTATGTGAAGTCTTCCTATTTTTCTGATAAAAGATGTTTATTGCTATAAACTTTTTTCTCAATACTGATTTTTGCCATATTTGATAGATTTTGGTATTTTGTGTTTACCTTTTCATTTGTTTAAATTTTTTTAAAGCTCCCATCTTTATTTATTGACCCATTGGTCATTTAAGAACGTGTTGTTTTATTTCTATGTGTTTGTGTAGTTTCTAAGTTTCTTTCTTTTTTTTTTTTTTTTTGCAGAAATAGAGTTTTATTCAATTGTGGTCAGAAAATATACTTGACATGATTTCTGTTTCTTTATTTGTTTAGACTTGTTTGTGACCTAAAATACAGTCTATTCTGGATAATATTACATGCCTAATTAAATTTTGTTGATTCTGCATGATTTAGGTGAAATATCCTATAAATGTCGTTTAGATATTTCAGGTCTAGTATTCAGATTGGCTACAATATTTATTTGTTGATTTTCTGTCTGGGTACCAGTTTATTACTGAGAGTGGGTTGTTAAAGTATTCTATTGTTATTGTTTTAAGTGTATCTCTCCCTTTGGATATATTAATGTTTGCTGTTTGTACTTGGGAGCATGCATGTTGGATGCCTACATGATTGTGTTCTACCCTGTTGTTGAATTGACCCCTTTATCATTATATTTTGTGGTCAGATGTTTTTATCATTATAAAGTGACCTTCTTTGTCTCTTTTTACAGTCTTTAATTTGTTGTCTATTTTCTCTGATATAAGTGTAGCTACCTGTAATCATTTTTTGGTTTCAAGTAGCACAAAATATCTTACTCCACCCCTTCATTTTCTGTCTGTCATTTTAGTTGGAATGAGTTTTTTTGTAACCAGTATATAGTTGGGTCTTGTTTTTTTATTCATTCAACCTTTTGCTTAGAGAACTGAGTCCATTTGCATTGTGTTATCATTGATAAATAAGATCTTACTACTATCCTTTTGTTGCTTGTTTTCTGGTTGTTTTTTTAACACCTCTGTTTCTTACTGTCTTCTGTTGTGGTTCAGTGGATTTATATAGTAAGATTTGCTTCATTTTTTAATTTTGTTTTATTTTTGGAAAGCAGGATTTATTGAAAAGACAGAAAAGCTCCCACTACAGGAGGGGACCTGAAGTGGTTGCCCTAGATCAGCAAATATATTTCTCAGCTCCAAGATTTCTGTTTGTTATGCATATGTATGTGTTTTACTTTTCAATATCATTGTTAAATATTTCTAATAAATTTATGAGTTGCTCTTTTGTTATCTTGAAGATCATTGAGTTTCCATAAAATTGCAATTTTAAATTGTTGGTCAGAGAGGTCATATATTGCTGTTTTGTTAGGATTCGTTTCTGGTTTCTTGTTTTATCCATTTGGGGAAATCATGGTTCCTGTTTGCTATTGTTTTCTGTAGAGGTATATCCATTTCGTTGCACTGAAGAATTATTTATTCTAGTCTTCTCCATCTGGCTACTTTGGGTTTTTATTGAATAAATCAGTTTAGAAGTTCTTTACCACTAGGTCATTGTTTCTTTTTTGGCTCTAGGTGGTGCCTTAAGCTTGGGTTAACCTTGGCCGTGGTTCTTCACGAAAAGGAAATGTTTCACAAAGAATATCCTGGCAGTGGGGGAAGGCTAGTAAGGAGTTTGTGCCCAAGGGACTTGTAAAATAAAACTCCTACAGAATGCTGCTGTTTAATAGCCACTCTGACTTGTCAGCTACTTTAAGCAAGCCACTGGGCAGAGTTTCCAGGGCTGAAAATAATAGTCCCACTTCTCTTTGTCTCTGCCTGCCTTGAGAATTACTTCCTTCTTCAGGAACTTGAGATGCTTTCTGTGGGGGTAAGACAGAAATAATCTCCTGCAAGGGAACTCAAAATGATGGGAAAGTCAGTCATCTACCTCTATCTTTTTCCACCGTAGAAGTATACATTGAAAGGGATATTTTCCACACAGTTTGTGCCAGGTAGTATGGGAGGAGGCATCATGAATGTAAAAATCTGACTTTCATGCCATCTCATTGGAGTTTCTTCACTTCTCTGTGGACCTGGAACCTGGCTCAATTTTATATGTGAGCTCTAGAATATTGCTGGTGATAATCTTGGTATTGTATATTTGATTTTGGTTTTCTGTGGGAAGTAACGAAGCCAGTTTGCTTCTATATGCTATTTTATAACTGGAAGTCATATATTTTTTATTTTGACTAAAAATTTGCAAAAACTGATCTGCACTTCAGTAACTGAAAATACATAGTTTAAGTGACCATTTTATGATAGATCCTTGAACGTTAAATAAATTAACAATAAAAATAAATAAGCCCATTTAAAATCTACCTGAAAAGATAGACATATGAAAAATTTACAATAAAGTACAGTTAATTAGAGCTTTCAAGAAAAATAAGTGGCAATAAATATAAGCAAAGGAAGTATAAAAAAAGAAGTGAGGCATATACATGCATTTATCACCCAAGAGAAACGTACACTCATAAATAAATTAGCAGTTGTAATTGATGTTCAAAAGTGCAGTAGTTTACTGCCAGATTGTGGAAGGTCTTGAATGTGATATAAGGGAGCTTGGATTAGAAAAGGTCTCAAGGTTTGGCAAGGAGAGTCACATGACTAAATATTAGTTATAGGAAGAAAACTTGCTGGCTTATGGAACATGGCATAGAGTTAGTAGAAACTGAAACAGATCAATTCTTCAAGTTCAGATACGAGATAATTGAAACAATTATAAGATGATAACAATATATATTTAAAAATAAAATATTTATAATGAAAATAAAAGAAAAGAAAGAGTTGATGAAGAATGATGGAGAAGGATGCACATAGGCAAGAGAATCTAAGGAAATCAAGAGATTGGGGTGAAAGTTTGAACAGTACAGAACACACTAAGTAAAGGGAGACTAAGAAATCATAATTTATATCAGCTTGATCGCAAGAAATTATTTTGAATGTGAGAATCACTATATATATGTGTGTGTATATATATATACATATATATATAAATAACCATATGTATGTGTTTTTTTCTGAAATAAATACTCTCAATTGTTTATTTTATGGGATAACTTTACCATAACACAATCAGTTATAATGTGACCTTTTAGGGACAGTAGCATGCAACATTGCTTCTGGAAGTTTTAAAGTCTAACAACTAAATTGTTTTCCTGAATTCAAGCATTTTTTTTCTGACCATGCCCATTAAGCACTACTGTAAAATTTGTTTTGTTATTAGCCAAGGGCTTCTAGTAAGCACTTCTGTCTTCTTTAAAGGGTGACTATCACAGACCCTTAAGCCCTAGGTAATTGGGATAGTTGTAGAGACTTAATTTTATTCATGGAAATTTACATTCAATTTCCATTAACCTTAATAGGAATCCATTACCTAACTGGCATGGATGATTGATAATTCAGAATAATTTAAGATAGTGTTACTTCATTTGATATTCTCTGTTCTAAATGTAAACAACTTTCAGTAAAAACCAAGTGTGCATCATGTTATCTATTCATAGGTAATTCTTCACATGAGCAAAACTTCATTTCGTAGGTAATTTAAATTTAAAAAGAATTGAACCAATTAAGAATGTTAATATATCTTTAAAAAACAAATTTAATACTCAGTTCTCATAATTATTTAAGAAGTGCTTGATGACCTAAGAAGTTATCTAAGAGAAATCTTCTTCTTGATATTTGAATATAGATTTAAAAAGCAAAAATAAGTATTATTGGTACATGTGAAGTATAAAATTAAACATAGAGCCTTGATATTGCTATTAGATTTTTTTAATGTACTTTAAAAATTGTATCATTTACAGCCTTCCAAGTAGCTGGAACTACAGGGAAAAAAAATTGTATCATTTGTACCATATTCAAACATATAAGGTTGGGAAGCAGAAGGAAATGAATTTGAGTTTTATTTGTGGGAAAAATATTAAATGATCACATGTACATATGAATTTATAAATATCAGTGTATATTCATCAGCATGTAGTCACAGAAAAAATAAAAACAAGAATCACTATGATGATATCAACATTAAATTCTACTTTAATGAGCAAATTTGTATATTTAACCAATATTTATAATTATGTATTTTTATGTATTTGGGGAAGAATTAATGAATAAAGCATATTACATCTTCCATTTGCCACCTGTTTCATGAGTAAAAGTAAGGATTAAATAAAGGGAGAGTTTCTAATCCTAGAAAGAGTTATCAAGTATTTATATAATGAATATAAAATTGCAAGTGGTTGACTTAAGTACTGGTCAATTATCCAAATTTTAAAGCTATTTTAATGTTATAATGAAAATACATTTGATTGCACAAGTTGTTTTAATTGTGATCTAAGAACAACTTTATTTTAAAAAAATGAGTGGACCTTATATTTAGCAATTTTTTAAACAGAAGTAATCTCAACTATAATAATCTTTTTGCTTTCCTGATTAGATCTGTGACTGGAGCAAGAAATAGAGAAATGAAGTGATAGAGATTGAAGTGATTAAAGTCTTCTGAGCCAATGTTTTTTAAATTATTATTATTGTATTTTAAAGATGTGGGGTATAATTCAAGATTAGGTACATAAATAGTCAACATATAGGTGACGTTGGGTTCTCCCATTGGTCTTCACTTCACCTGGTTTAGGATCAGGTACCTTTATTGATATCGTGGCCCCCGTCTCCCCCAGCAGTGTTCCGCTACTGCCAATCCCTTTCTTGTAGTATTATAATAAATGTTCGAGGTCCACTTATGAGTGAGAACATGTGGTATTCAATTATTTGTTTCTGTGATTGATCACTGAGTAAGACAAAAGTCAATGGGTATTTGGCTCATTTGGAATTTTGTTTAAATGCAAATCTTATTCAATAGGTCTGAGGTAAAGATCCTAAGACTTTCTTTCTGTCACTTTCAGGTACTGATATTACTGATCTAAGAAAAATACTTTTAGGAGCAAGTCCATTTCTCCTAACTTACCAAACTGGTAAATAAGATCAGAGGAATTTCTTGATTACCAAATATTATAATACTGGTCATGGGCAGACCACAAACTATATATCATGTCAATTTTATTCTATTAGTAATTTGCATGTGTTCTTTATTTCTCTACATATTGGTTACATTATTCTCTATGTCAGAGCAGCTATATTTTTTAATTAATTTAATTCAGAACTAAATAAAACATTGTTAGAAAATCTCTTACTAAGTAACTATAACATTTGTGGAAGGAGAATAGTACATTAGGCAGACTATTGATAACCCTTAAGAGAAATGAGAAATTAAATCCTAACTAGTGTTTGAAGGAATATTGGCCTATGATAACAATGTGCTATATTATTTGTATCTACGATGTGGTTAGTTTAATACAGAAGAATACTTATGTCTCAATTTTGGTATAATGATTTAATTCAACTGATATAAACATTTATTTGAATGTACTATTTAAACATTTGTACATATTTTCCCTTGAAAATTCAGTCATCCATGCCAAATCATTGCAACAGAGTTCCCTACTGCTACAGTGATTTTCTTTAACATATATAATTAAGTTTTTTGTGTCTTGGAGTAAGGTTCCTGCTAGGTCTGCCAACTTGCTTTAAACTAGAATGAGAAGACATAGATAGTTGATTTATATTGATGCAATCTCTGATTTGATTATGTACCAATCTTTCCAAAAGTTTTTTTTTTAAGTTTGTTAATTATATATTATATTTTACTAATACTAGATATAATTCCAGCACACCTCAAAAGTCCTGCATGAAAGTGACAGTTTACAGAGCAATATTAATATTATCAAAAGTAATGCCTTTCAAAACAAACAAACAAGCAAACACAGTAAAATAAATGGGAATACAACTATCTTTTGAATGTGTTCTTTCTTGGGGAAAATTTTCACTCATGATTTCACAACTCTTAAGAAAATAGTAAGCTATAAGTCAAAAGTAATTGATGATCTATAATGCTTGCAACTGTTTGTTAAGTGTCTTCATTTATTTATTGACATATAAGTTCATATAAGTGAAATTACATTACAAGGGAGGACATAGGTCATGGTGTCTCCTAAGGCATACAGTTTCAATTTTACATGAGACACAAAGGCACATCACTGACTATAAGTAAACATGAAAAAACGTCCCCTTCTATTTTCCACTCCTAACTTTTTGGAGCCTTATACTTGGTCCAATTCTCACAATAAAATCCAAGTTCTGGGTATTTATAAACTCTTCCCCCATACAAAAGAGAAAGAACATTTGTTTTAATCTAATTTTAATTTATAGTCAATATTTTTTAATTATGATGTTGTGAGGTACAGTTAAGGGTTAGGTATACAGATACGTTTCAATCAGGCACCCTATTGATAAGAGGTGCTTCCCCATCCCCAGACAGATATTTGCTCATTAATCCCATCTCCCTCCCCCCCATAGTTTCCCAACACTGTCAATCTTTTTCTTATAGTATTAGGTTGGATGTTCAAGGACCATTATATGAGTGAGAATATGTGATACTCGAACCTTTGTTTTTGTGAGAGGTCACTCAGTATTATAGACTCTAGTTCCATCCAGGTTGCAAAATTCATGATTTTGTTCTTTTTTATGGCTGAGTAGTATTCTATCATGTATATGTGCCACATTTTTTTAATCCAGTCCTCTTTTGATGGGCAGCATGGTTGTTTCCAGGTTCTTGCTATTGTGAACAATGCTGCGATAAACATACGTGTGCAGGTGTCTTTTTTATTGAGTGATTTGTGTTCTTCCGGATATATTCCCAGTAGGGGGATTGCGGGGTCGTATGGGAGGTTGATATTTAAAGCTTTTAGGAATCACCACACTGCTTTCCACAGAGGTTGCACTAGTTTACACTCCCACCAACAGTGTAGAAGTGTTCCCTTTTCACCACACCCTCTCCAGCAGCTGTTATTTTCTGATTGTTGATAATTGCCATTCTGACTGGAGTTAGGTGGTATCTCAGTGTGGTTTTAATTTGCATCTCCCTGATGATTAGTGAGGTTGAACAT
>NW_007249917.1:291793-294440 GCF_000164805.1 Carlito syrichta | reverse complement strand
TCTCCCTGCTCTCTTGATGGTTTCTTTGGCTTTGCAGAAACTTGTCAGTTTAATAAGGTCCCACTTGGCTATCCTCTCTCTTATGGCCTGTGGGTTTTGGGTTTTGTTCAGGAATTGGAGGCCAGTTCCGATTTCCATGAGGGTTTGTTCTTATGGTTTGAGGTTTTACATTTAGGTCTCTGATCCATTTGGAGTTAACCTTTGTGCATGGGGATAGGTAGGGATCCTGTTTGAATCTTCTGCATGTGGTCAGCCAGTTTTCCCAGCACCATTTACTGAATAGGTTCTCCTTTCCCCGGTGGTAGGTGGTGGAGGCTTTGTTGAAGATGAGTTGGTTGAGAAATTGAGGTTTTGCTTCTGGAATCTCAATTCTATTACATTGATCTATATGCCTATTCCTATACCAATACCAAGTTGTTTTGATGATTGTAGCTTTATAGTAGAGTTTGAAGTCTGGTAATGTGATACCACCTGCTTTGTTTTTTTTGCTGAGAATTGTTCTGGCTATTCTTGGACATTTGTGTTTCCATATGAATTCCTGCATTGTTTTTTCTAACTCTGAGAAGAATGTTGCTGGTAATTTGATGGGTATTGCATTCAATTTGTAGATTGCCTTAGGTAAGATGGACATCTTCACAATGTTGATTCTTCCAATTCATGAGCATGGGATATTTTTCCACTTATTTGTGTCATCTTTGATTTCTTTGAGCAGTGTTTAGTAGTTTTCATTGTAAAGATCTTTCACATCTTTGGTTAGGAAGATGCCAAGGTATTTCATGCTTTTTTGTGGCTATTGTGAATGAAATTGTATTTTTTATTTGGGTTTCTGTTTGTTTATTATTGGTGTAAAGAAATGCCATTGTCTTTTGCACATTTATTTTATATCCTGAGACTTTGCCAAGGGCCTTTATCAGTGTAAGGAGGGTTTTGACAGATTCTCTTGGGTTTTCAAGGTACACAATCATATCATCTTCAAAGAGAGATAGTTTGACTTCCTCTTTTCCTATTTGGATACCCCTGATTGCCTTCTCTTCTCTGATTGCTCAAGCCAGGACTTCCAATACTATGTTGAACAGGAGAGGTGAGAGTGGGAATCCTTGTCTTGTTCCAGTTTTCAGGGGAAATGATTCCAATTTTTGTCTGTTTAGGAGTATACTGGCTGTGGGTTTCTCGTAGATGGTTTTTACTATTTTTTACCTAGATGTTCGAGGGTTTTTACCAAGAAGAGGTGCTGGATTTTATCAAAAGCTTATTCTGCATCTAGTGATATGATCATGTGGTTTTTGTTTTGACATCTGTTGATGTATTTAATTACATTTATTGTTTTACAAATGTTGAACCAGCCTTGCATCCCAGGAATGAAGCCTACTTGGTCATGATGGATTATTTTTGAGATGTGTTGTTGAATTCGGTTCGCTAGGATCTTGTTGAGAATTTTAGCATCTGTGTTCATCAAAGATATTGGCCTATAGTTATCTTTCTTTGTTGGATCTTTACCTGTCTTGGGTATTAATGTGATGTTGGCTTTGTAAAATGATTTGGGGAGGGTTCCATCTTTCTCAATCACCTGGAATACCTTCCGTAGGACTGGTATCAGATTCTCCTTAAATGTCTTGTAGAATTCTGCTGGAAAGCCAACTGGACTAGGGCTTTTTTTTGTAGGTAGTTTTCCTATTACGTAGTCAATTTCCTTGATTGTTATTGGTCTATTTAGGGTCTCAACTTCTTCTGATTCCAACATAGGTAGGTTGTGTGATATCAGAAAGTCCTCCATTTCCTCAAGGTTTTCAAGTTTGTTTCCATACAAGTGTACATAGTAGTCTCTAATGATCTTTTGTATTTTTCAGGATCAGATGTGACTTCATCTTTGTGTTTCTGATTGTGCTTATTTGGGTTTTTTCTCGTTTTTTCTTGGTCAGTCTAGCTAGGGGACCATCGATCTTGTTTATCCTTTCGAAGAACCAGCTTTTAGTTTCATTGATTTTTTGTATTATCTTGTTGTCTTCTATGTCCTGAATTTGGGCTTTTATTTTGGTGATCTGGATTCTTCTGCTGAAATTAGGGTTTTTGTGGTTTTGATTTTCCAGCTTCCTTAGGTGGCTTGTTAGGCTGCTAGTCTGTGATCCTCCTTCCATTTTCTTCATGTGTGTTTGTAGGGATATAAATTCCCCTCTTACTACAGCTTTTAAGACATCCCAGATATTTTTGTAAGATGTTTCTTCATTTTCATTTGTTTCCAGGTTCTTTTGATCCTTGTTTTGATTTCTTCATTGATCCAGGAGTTGTTTAGCATCATGTTGTTTAGTGTCCATGTCCTTGTGGGTTTTGGGGGGGACTTTGTTGGTGTCAATGTTTATTTTTATTCCACTGTGGTCCAAGAAGATGCATGGTAGAATTTCAGTCCTTTTAAATTTGCTTATGCTTCATTTATGTCCTATTATGTGGTCGATCTTAGAATTCATTCCATGCAGTGATGAGTAGAATGTGTATTCTGTGGTCTTTGGATGGAGTGTCATGCAGGTATCAATTAAGTCCATTTGGTTCAGAGTCATATTGAGGTTCTTGCTGATTTTTTGTCCTGATGATCTGTGTAGGGTTGTGAGTGGGGTATTAAAGTCCCCGGTTATGATGGTGTTAGAGTCAATAT
>NW_007249917.1:270164-291660 GCF_000164805.1 Carlito syrichta | reverse complement strand
AATTTTTGATAGCTTAAATGGTATTTTGTTTGAAATTAGGATTGCGACTCCTCCTTTCTTTTGTGTTCCATTCGACTGAAAGTTTGTTTCCCATCCTTTTACTTTGAGTCTGTGTATGTCCATTCTAGTGTGATGAGTCTCTTGAAGGCAGTATATTGCTGCCTGGTGATATTTTATCCATTTTGCCATTCTATGTCTTTTCAGTGGTGCGTTTAGTCCATTCACATTCTGGCTAATTATTGAAATATGAGAGTTCATCCCTATCATAGAGTTCTTATGGAGTTGCTGTTCTTCCACTTGTTTCTTTTTTGTCTTTCTTTTGGTTTTGAGGTTGGTTCATGTATATTTTATTCTTTTCCCTGTACTCTTTTGAAGAACGTTATTCTTTTTTGCTTTTCTTCTGTGTTTAGTACTTTCTTAAGTGTTTCATGTAGAGGTGGTTTGGTGGCAGCATAAGTTCTTAGGGATTGGATATCTGGGAAAGATTTTAATTCTCCCTCTCTGATGAAACATTGCTTGGCCAGGTAAGTTATTCTTGGTTGAAATTGTTTATCTTTTAGGACTTTGAAGATAGGGCTCCAAGCTCTCCTAGCCTGTAGGGATTTTGTAGATAAATCTGCTGCTTTTCTGATGGTCTTCCATGGTAGGTGATCTGGTCTTTTTCTCTTGCTGCCTTTAGGATTTTTTCTTTTATGACTACTTTATTTAGGCAAATTATTATTTGTCTAGGAATTGGTCTTCTCATTTGTTGTCTTGCAGGGGTTCTCTGAATCTCTTGTGTTTGATTTTTTGTGTCATTGATTAGATAAGGGAAGTTTTCTTGAATGATCTCATGGAAAGTTTGTTCTACTGTGGTCTCTGTCTCTCTTTCTGCCTCAGGTATGCCAATTACTCTTAGGTTTGGTCTCTTGAAGTAATCGCTCATCTCTTGAAGGTTTTGTTCTGTCTTTTTGAGCTTGTTTTCTGTGTTTTTAAGAGTTTGGGTTAGTTCTATATTTTGGTCCTCAAGCTCTGAAATTCTTTCTTCTGCTTGGGTAATTCTGCTTTCCATGCTTATCAGTTTGTTATTAATTTCATTCACAGTATACTTGATTACTGTTATCTCAGATATCAGCTCCTTCCTAGTTTCTTCTTGTGTCTCTTCAATTCTTTTTAATCTCTCCATTATTGTCTTGATATCAACATTTGTAGTTTGAGACCCTTCATTCTGGGTGCTCTTCATTGTTTGCATTCCGAAGTCAGTTTTCTCAGTGTCTGTCCTCCCAGGGGTCTAAGAGAGACCCATACTCTTCTTTTGGTTTTTCCTCATTTGTGTAGATTTTTCTCTCTCTCCCTTCCCTCCCTTTCTTTAATTCTGTTTTTGGGGGGAGGTGGCATTGCTTTTATTTTTCTTCTGCAATATCCTGTTCTTCCTTATGAGGGTCCTCTGGCTTTGTTCACTTTTGAGGTTGGAGTGTAGGCTGCAATCTGTACTTTTTGCAGTTTTGAGTTTTAATTGAGAGGCAAGCTGTGGTTCACAGTGTATATGCTGATTCTAGCATCCACAAACAGGTGTATGAGCACCCTGGAACCTATTTCCCTCTGCCTTACAATCTGTCCTTTCAGCAGTATGTAGTCTTGGTTCTCATGTGGGACTTCAGTGTGAATGAGGCTTGTTGGGTGACATTTCATGTGGTTATTCAAGGGAGCCAAGGACTCTCTATTTTGTGGTGTAGCCCTTCCACAGGTCCTAGGAGTCCTCTTCTTTCACCAGATTTGGCTCCTGGAGGCTGGACCTGTGCCTTTCCGGTGCTGGGTCTTGGGTCCTCTTTCGATCCTGGGCGCTGAGACAGTGCCGGGACCTGGTTTGGTGCCAGAGCAACAAATTGCTACTCTCGTCTTGTGACTCGGTGCTGTCATACCAAGCCCCAACGGCCAAACTATTGTTTTTAATCTTTAAACTTGATCCCCTCTTGACAGAGCAGTCTATTTTAATGCATTGGTGATTCATACATGCACTTGTTTTTAATCAATGATGGATAAAATTATGGAATACACAGTTTTGATAACATAAAATTTTGGATTTAGAGACTATAATATATGACTCTTATTTATTAAGCTCATATATACTTTGTGCTTTAGATACTCAAAACATTGTTCTTAGCAGAATTGAAATTATAGCAGTAGAAATGATAGTATCCCCGCCTATCTAGAAAATACCGATAATCACTGAAATTTTAGGCATCTTGAAAGTCCATTGGGTAATACTGTATATTTTAATGTGAGATATTTTGAGCAGGGACTCTATAAATTGTAACAAATAATTGATTATAAATTGTGCCTATTTATTAGAGCAAATCAATGGAAAAGTAAATGGCAGGGCTATATGATTCAGACGTTTTATTCTACACATTTTATTTTTACAACTTTGTATAGAGAAAATGCAAGTGCATTTACTCTGGGACTAGTTCAGAACCAAATGAAACAGTAGTATCTTATTCAATCAGGAAAATGCATATTCAGTTATGCCAAAGAATTCACATTTTAATTTTACTAGGATCCAAGAGTATTCCACATGAATTTTTGGTAATTTAAAATCAATCTAAGACTCAGAGTTAGAAAAATGTACCCACAACCAATAGTACAAACACACAAAGGTATACACGTGCACACACACACACACACACACACACACACACACACAGAAGCATGTATACACATGCTGGTAGTCCTCCACTTCACCAATCCTCATAATGGTCAAAATACTAAAAACATTGTATAGTTAAAATAGAGGAACATTTAGATAATTTAGCAACAGATAAGAAACTACCTAACAGCATAATTTGGCCCTTAAAGCCATTGGCAACATTTCTAAACATCAAATAATTACACTCTTGAACTTCTTTCCAAAGTTCAACATGAAGTTAAAGCTCACCTCAGGGCTTACTAAAAACTTATGCTTAGTCTAATCTTAACTTTTCCTTCATGGCTTGGAGGAATATTGTTTTACATAACTCGATAATCTGACATTACTACAATTTTCTTTATACTGGTTTATCCCACTAAGAGCAGAATCATGTCACAATTGACTTTGTGCTTATTTCCACTACACTTTTGCCACAAACAGAAACATAAAACAGTATCATTGTATTAATGTTTATTCACTTTCTAGCTATAAAATTATTTTCACATGTATATATTTGCTAGTATTTTCTAAACCCTTTCAACCTAATAGTTAGTTTTTTTAAATGCTCTGAAGATACATTGTCATTATTTTGATTAATATTTCTTGGCATAACAGCTGCAAAATTGTATCCTAATTACGTTTTTTCCAGAAATTATGCAAATTATTGACAGATTTAATGCCCCCAGCATGTATCTTTTCTCTCACTGCAAGATTTCTGGAGTTTATGCTCAATTAATTTACTAGCTGCAATATCTTTATGCATTTAATTAATAATTCTATATTGTTTGGGGACATTTCCCACCTTTAAAAGAAATACAGAATAAAGGACTTTTCGATTTTCACTTTTCGTTTACTCTCTCACTGCAGGTTAATATTTTAGAAGATTGAATTGAATTTTGAAAAAAACCTTAATTCTATAGAATGGTTTCATTCACTAATGACATTGCATCAAAGGCCAGATTTTAAATAGGCATAAGTATCTTTTTCTTTTTTTCTTTGTGGCATTGTTTATGCTAACGCCAGCATAATTTTTCTTCCCTGTTTCAATTTATGCCATATGAAACTCATTTGTCTTTGAATCCAGCCATGCTATCTGTCTCATTTGGTTCTCAACAATTGCCTATTACTGTATACCTGCTAATTTCTGGCTGGTCTTCTAGAAATTAATTAATTAATGGGACTTAAGCCAGAGTTTAATTAGGACTGAATTTAACTAATTTTATTTGTTTTATGAACTCTTAAAAACTAAAAATATTTGGGGCAAAATTTCACAATAAACATTTGTTAAATGAACTTATTTAGCCCAAAAAGATAACATTTATTCATCAATTTTCCTAATAGATGGACCCAAATAAAATGTATTGCCAATTATAATAAAGCTGCATTCCCTAGTACAATTTCTTAATCTCTCTGTGGCTCACCCTCTTTGTTATGATAGCAGGATAAAAATAATTTTATATTAATCCATGTTGAATTTATTTCTTTTCTTATGAAGGTATATTTATATTACTATATGTTCAAATATAGAGCTGCATAAATAATGGTACCTTGTTTATTTTTCCTTTGTTAGCAATATGTTATAATAAAAACAATATTTTTATCAAATTATTTTGAAGTTTAAATGAGAAACATGCAATGCTTGGATTCATGACTCACAAATATAGTAATAACAATAACACTTTTTATAATGTGTCACGTTCAGTCATTTCTTTGGGAAACTAAGATGGAGAGCAGCAGACCTGTGGCAGGGATAATGTCAAGTTCAGGAACTGAGAGTGGAAAAGGGAAAGGCCAGAACTAATACTACCATTGCAACAGGTGGAATCAGATGTGAAATAATAGCATGGGATTACAAGCAGAAGCTGAATGTGAGTTACACAGAACTGAAAACAAAATGGCTAAGAGAATATGGAAGTTACAAGACTGGTAGGAATTTTCCTTATGCAGCTGCTCAGATCACAGCTGGGTAGGAAGGAAAAGATCTTATAGACAGCCTAGACACAATTGTGTATTCACTTAAGCAATGCCACAAGACCCTTCCACCAACACCATTCTCTTTTAAACAAACTGATCAAATTGTAACATGATTCAGTTGAAGGGATACAACATAGTACATCATCACAATTACTCTATTGAAATAACACCAAACAGCTCAAACAGCATGTTATAAATTTTTTTTCTCACTTATTTAGATCTGATTCCAATTGTTAGATATTTACATTTTCATGAATTTATTTTTCTAATGGTTGAAGTGCGTTTTGCATATCACATTTTCCACATACTCTGTACTTCCCACCTCAGAATTTACAACCAATCTCAATAAAAGAAAATTAAAAAAAAAAAACTTATGCATTTTGAACACTTAGCTGCATACCAGTGGCTGTTCCAAGTCTATTACTTGTATCAACCCATTTAATTCTCACTTCAGTTCAATAGAGCAGGAGACCTAATCCCCAGGCCGCACAGTAGGAGGTAAGTGGGAGGTGAGCTGCAGGTGAGCGAGCAGAGCTTCATCTGTATTTACATCTGCTCCCCATCACTCACACTAACACCTGAGTTCTGTATTCTGTCAGATCAGCGGCAGCATTAGATGCTCACAGAAGCGGGAATCCTATTGTGAACTGAGCATGTGAGGAATCTCACTCCTTATGATAATATAATGCCTAATGATCTGAGATGGAACTGAGGCAGTGATGTTAGCACTGAGGAGTGGTTGCACATACAGATTAATGTTTGCAGTGAGGTTTGACTGCACAGAGACCACAATTAATCAATTGCTTGTAGACTTATACCCAAACCCTATCTGTGAGTGGCAATGAGTTGATGTACCTCAATTGTACAGTTGCATCTGGTAGCAGACTTTAAGTCAGAATCTGTCACTTATTTTAGCCCTCATGTGGCCCACCCATTATTTTATCATTTCCATCCATGCCTGTTTTTTATGATGAGTTGTATAATTAGTTGATAATATAATACAATGTAATAATTATATAAATGAAGTACACAATACATGTTATGCACTCGAATCATCCCAAAATCATCCCTTGACCTCTGGTCAGTGGAAAAATTGTCTTCCACAAAACCAGTCCCTGATGCCAAAAAGGTTGGGGACTGCAGCAATACAGTACTCATAAGTGGTGGGGGCACAGGTGATTTGACAACTCATGTTCTTGATTATTCTGCTACCCTAGGAAACAAAATAGAAACTCGATTATGGACACAGAGGAATTAAAATAGTATTGTGGAACAGTTTCTGAATGGACAAGCAATTTATAGATAGCTTATTTTATTTCACACTATCCATCTTTTTTTTATTTATTAAGTATATTGGAGATAAAATGAATCAAAAGATAATAATTAGGGTAAGTTAAGGTGAGACTGCTCCACCACCTCCCATCCTCCACATTTTTCCTAAGGTAGCAGCATTCTCAGCCAAACCTCCTTCCCCTTGGGATGGACATGGTTGAAAATGAACATAAAGTTATTGGCTTCACATGGATCAGAGCTTAGCTGCAAGGAATAAGTTTAGTTCATTTCTGTCCTAGAGAAAGCAAAAAGAAATGTGTTGCATTTCAGTGCGTTATTAAAAGAGGATAAATGTAACACACCATACACAGTGGCACCAGTCTGTGGTCTAGGACACATAATTGTGATAATGTTCCCTTTCTTCCAGTTATTCACAGTTTCTTCCTCAATGTTAATGCATCAGAAAGGAGAGCTTTTCCCCAGTTGGTCTCTTTTTTGAAGATATTAAGTGAGAGAAATGATAAACTAATAAATACTGTATTAAGTACTTTGTCTTACTTAGAAAAGATAGCTCAATAAATCAAAATAATTCTTTGTTTTTCTGAGCTATTTTAGTTCAATACATACCAAAATTTAGGCCTACCATGGAGGGAGTAATTTTTCTGTCTTTATTCAAAGAGAAGAAGATCATTATGCTCTATAGAAAAATGATCAAATTCCATTTTACATTTATTTAATGCTTTCCACTTCAATATCAACACTACAGAATGGCAAAATTGTTTTAAGATATTTTCTGTTTGAAAGTTTGTAAATATTAACACAAATCACTTAAAATACTACATCTATATAGAGAGCACTGTGCATTCAATGTTTTGACACTTTAAGATCATTTATCTCTTCTCTTGTTTACTCTTATTTTCTAAAATAACCAAAGGAGTATCTTTCCATGGAGGAGACATGCAAAGAGATAACGATTATGTAACATAAAACTAGTGGCACAATAAATTATGCCTCCAATAATTTTCTATTATTTTAATTATTTATTTCCTAAATAAAATGATAATATATAAAATAGAAAACCATAGGAAAATAACAAAAAGTAACAAGAATTGTGAATAAAAATACATTTCTGCATCCTTAAATGCTGAAAAAATCCAAGTTCTGTGTGATTGTTTTGAAAATATTTGCAACTATCCAAGGCGTTTTTAGTTTATAACACTGTCAAAAGATGTTTCAGTGACTGCAAAGATAATTCTGCAGCATATGAAGGTTAACGTAGAGCTAAATGACATAACACATGACCCCATGAGTATATCTCTATTGAGCTCCAGGAAGTAATATATATGAAGAAAGAAATGTTTGTTGAATTAGCAGCCAGAATAAATATATTAAAATGATTACTTTTTGCTTTTGTCAATTGCCCACCAGCTGTGTTCCAATATAATTAAAACCGATTTCAAAAGGATTTCAGAAAGCGGAATAAATAAAAGTGTTTCATTGCATTTCTGTGTTACCAGTTGTAATGTTTTCTATTTCCATCTCCAATTTTTTAAATTAATTAATTTATTTTTCTTGGTCTAGGTAAAAGTTTATTGATTTTGTTTATCTTTCCCCAAAATTGACTATCTTATATTAATCTTTCATGTTGTGTCTTTAGTCTCTATCTCATTTCTTTCTGCTCTGATTTTTTTTTCCTTTTTTTTTTACTCTTTAACCCTTTTTGAGTTAAAATTATTCTTGGATTTCTAGTTCCTCAAGGAGTTGCAGTAGGTTGTTTATTTGAGATTTTTCTACTTTTTTGAAATAGAAACATTTATTATTATAAGCTTTCCTCTTAGAACTGCTTTTATTGTATCCCATGGGCTCTGGTATGTTTTGTTTTCATCTTCATTTGTCTCAAAATTTTTAATTTACTTTTTAATTTCATTATTGAGCCATTAATCATTCATAAAAATACTGCTTAATTTTCATATATCTGTACAATTTACAAAGTTTATCCTATTATTGATATCTAGTTTTGGTCAAAAAGATACTTGATATAATTTTAAAATTTAAAAATTGGTTAAGACTTCTTTGGTGGCCTAATATATGATCTATCCCAGAAAACATTCAATGTGCTGGCAAGAAGATGTGTGCTCTGCAACTCTGCAGTGGACTATTCTGTAAATTTTTGCTCGGTCCACTTGGCCTAAAGTACAGTTTAACTCCAATGTTTCTTTGTCAATTTTCTATCAAGATAATCTTTCCAGGTGAAGGTGGGGTTTTGAAGTTCCTTGCTATTTTGGTAATGAAGTCAATTTATCCCTTTAGGTCTATTAATATTTACTTTATATACTTAGGTGCTCCAATATGGGGTACATATTTGTTTACAATTATCTTGATCCTTTTATTATTATGCAGTGGCCTTCTTTGTCATGTTTTATCATCTTTGACTTAAAGTCTATTTTATCTGATATAAAACAGAATAAAATCCAGTCATTTATAGCAACTTGAATGAATGTGGAAGACATTATATTAAGTGAAAGAACCCAGGCACAGAAAGGTAAATGCCATATAATCTCAGTCATATGTGGAATCTTAAAATGTTAATTTCATATGAAAAGAGAGTAGAATAATGGTTGGCAAGTTGAAGAGGAGAGGAAAAGAAGAGGAAGAAGGTTGAACTATGGATACAAAGTTACATTTAGACAGAAAGAATAAGTTCTGACTGTATATTAGGTAGAAGGATGAGAATACAAAATAACAATGTAGTGTATATTTAAAGATAACTAGAAGCAAAGATTTTTGATTTTATTACCACAAAGAGAAGATAAAATTTAAAGTGATGAGTATAGTAATTACCCTGATTTGATCATTATACCAGGGATACATACATTGCAATTTAACACTGTACCCCATAAATTCATGTAATTATTATGTCAATGATAAACAGAAAAATAATAAATAAATAAAGCATATGTTATATATTTGTTTATGAAGTTAAAAGAAAAAGTGCCAACCTGGGCAGCATAGCAAGACCTCATCTCTTCAAAAAAGCAAAATAAATAAACAAACAAATAAATGGCCATGGTTGTATATACCTGTACTCCTAGTTACTCAGGAGGTGGAGACAGAAAGATCACCTGAGACCAGGATAGCTAGGCTGTAGTGAGCTGTGATCATGTCACTGCACTCCAGCCTGGGGGAAAGAATAAGACCCTGACTCAAATCATAATCATAATCTTAATCGTAATATAAATCATAATTGCAATATAAACAATAAAATAAAATATTGCAGGTAATGAAATCATGACTCCATTATTTTCAAATTCAAAAGGAAAACCTTACTCTTCCATTCCACTGTTTATATTTTTTAATGCAAAACATTTAAAAAATCACATTCTGAATATTGTCTTTTGATAAGAAAAGGCACTGACACTTCAAATTTCCATTACAAGGTTGATTGAATAATCTGGGAAAATATGATTTGATATTAAAGCCATTCGGAAATAAGTATCATTTGTTATAAAATTTTTAGCAAGTTTAAAGTCAATTTTGATACATCACGATATTTTTATCTTTTAACAAGACACCATGTATCAATGCTACCTTCAGGCAACAACACAAAAATGGACACAATAGGTACAAAAACATCCTAAGTCGGTAAAATGCACACAGTACATATCAAGCGGCATCTATTAATCAGATAAGGGCAGAACTGGAACAATTAGTGATAGAAATAATTTTTAAAGTTTCAGTAACAATTCCAGAAGATGTAGTCATCAACAGAGTCATTAGAGCTGCACTTAATTTCATGAAAATATAAATTGCATGAACATTTCACTTTGATGTCAACAATATATTATAGTACAGTTTCCGTTAAAAAAAAAAAAAATCCTCACCCAAATGTACTTTCTCATAATGTATTCATAGATCATGTTTAAAATAATCAAATGACTTTCCATACAGCCTCGAAATCCCCCTGCTGGGAATATACCTGGAAGAACTCAAATCACTCTGTAAAAAAGATACAAGCACATGTATGCTTATTGCAGCATTGTTTACAGTAGCAAGAACATGGAACAAACCATGCTGTCCATCAAAAGAGGACTGAATTTTTAAAAAATGGAATACATATACACAATGGAATATTACACAGCCATAAAGAACAAAATCATGAACTTCACAGCAACTGGATGAACTTAGAGTCTATAATACTGAGTG
Source organism: Carlito syrichta (assembly GCF_000164805.1). Lineage (NCBI taxonomy): Eukaryota > Metazoa > Chordata > Mammalia > Primates > Tarsiidae > Carlito > Carlito syrichta. The sequence continues at coordinate 281,546 of NW_007249917.1, read as the reverse complement.
ATCTTTCACAGAAACAAAGAACTGAATATCACATGTTCTCACTCTCAACTGGACCTTAAATAATTATTGTAATACTGTAAGAAAATGATTAGCAGTAGCGGGAAACTGCCAGGAAGGGGGCGGGGAAGCAGGATTAGCAGTAGTGGGAATCTATCTGGGGAATGGGGGGCACACCTCATCAACAAAGGTAACCGCATAATGAACATCTGTATGCCTAACCCTGAATTGTACCCCACATCTTTAAAATTAAAAAAATTAAAAGAAAAAAAGAATTAAAAAATAAATAAAATAATCAATTAATGTTTAGTGTATTTCATTATGATTTTTCAAATTGTGAGTTAATAAAGCTCTGTTCTTTCTGGATAATTATTTCTTAATCATTTCATTGATTACTGGGATTGCCAACAAATTGCAAGACTGGTTACATTCATATTTTTAGTGTGTAGAAGACTCTACCTAAAAAAAAATCATTGTCTTAATTCAAACAAATATTTTTGTAGTGTTTAGTTATTATTCTTAAATATCTTTATATTGGGAAAGCAATACTTAGCTGTGGGAAAATATTTTGAAAAAGCTGTGAAATTTGATGCTGAGAATTTCAAATTAGAGACAGTCATTGATATGATTCATTTTAAAATCAGTAAGATATAAAGTACTGGGACAGTGTTAAAATTGACAACAGTAAAAAACTCTGGTGTTATTTTTATAATTCAAGACTGCCTAAGATAACAAAAGAAAAAAACAAGGAATAGAAACTGAAAGTAATTATTAAAAAATAAAAACAAGCAAATAATTTCCGGATGTAAGTCAAATTTTTAAAGATCTTGGATACCACTCCCATTCTCACAACAAGAAAATAAAAAAAAGTAGAACACACTGAAAATCAACAACATTTTTAGATCAGAGAAGTGAGGTATTAGACACACTTTTGTTCTGACAACTGGAGAGTGAACCATGCCTCTAAAGTCATAACTTTAGAGGAATAAAACTTAGAGGCAGAAACACACTAAAGCCAATACTGGTAGGAACACTTAAACTATAATTGCTTAACTTCTAGAGACACAGAGAGCTAAAAATTGTAAGGGTTTGGTCTTAAGAGAGCCCCCACACTTTTGGGAGTTTTACATCTAGGACCACAACCAAGTTCTCAGGGAGACTATCTGGAAAAAAATATTTAACCAACCTGGAGGAAATAAGTACCCAACTCTAGCCTCTTCAAGCCTCCTATCTCACTGAAGTCTGGGAGAAGCTGAGAAGTATTTGTGGAGTCCACAGCCTGGGATCACAAAAAGATGATAGAACACTTTTTCTCTCCCCTATATCTTACCACATCAAGCAGACTCCTATATAGTAACAGTGGATTACATCTCCAGGTACTACAATGTTGAGTCCTTATTTTATAGAGTCTCTAGGGAAACCCAAAACCAAAAGGAGAAACTATAATAAGGGCACTAGTAGACCTTTTAGACCCAAATACTGAATATTTACCACTACAGAGAAGAGAGCTTAACTCATAGCCTAATAACACAAAAATTTACATCAGAGGCTTATTTACTTTGTTCATTTATTACATAATCATGCCAAGTTTCCAACAGAAAAGTGACAAGACATTCTAAAAGAATAAAAAATCGTTTGAAGAAACAGAGTCAGAACCAGACTCACATATGGTAAGGGCTGTAATAGAAAAAAGTAGACAACACAAAAGCAACAGATGGTAATATAATAAAACAATAACAATTCCCAGAAAAAAAAATCAAAAGGAAATCATAGAGAGCAAAGTGGCTGAAACAAAGTGAAGTTGGTCTTTGATGGTATAATCAGTAGACTGGACATGGCTGAGGAAAGAATCGCTGAGCTGGAAGATACATCAATAAAAACTTCTCAAACTGAAAAAAGAAAAGAAAAAAAAAAAAACCCAGAGTGTCTAGGAACTGAAGAATGATTACAAAAGTGTCATATACACATAATGAAAATATAAAAATAGTGAAGAATAAAAAGATCAAGAAATATTTTTAGTAAACATGGCTTAGAATGACAGTCACATAACCACTGACTTAGGAAATTTAAGACAAATCAAACAGGATAAATAACAACAACAACAAAAGTGTACATTTTGTATTCAAACTACAGAAAATCAAAGACAAAGATAAAAATTTAGAGAAACTAGGGTAGAAAAACTATTTTACCTATCAAGAAACAAGTATAAGAATTATATTTGACTTCATCAGAGATCATTTAGGCATGAAGAAAGAGGAGTAAACTATTAAACTATTGTTTTTAAAAATACTTGTAACCTAAAATTGTTTTTCCAGTGAAAGTATTCTTCAGAGATGAGGAGAAATAAAGGCTTTCTCAGACACTCAACAGTTGACAGGATTGGTTGTAAGGAAAATTGTAGGGCAAGATTGGAGCACATAATAATGGAATTTGTCCTAGCTTTGACTTTGTGATAATGGTGGTATAATGAGAAGCTCAAGAAAAAATTAGTGGGATATAGAGGAGGAATCAGCAAATCAACAACAGTAATAGCTTCCCAGAAACATACAAAAAAAAGTACTAAAAGAAAGATCAAAAATCAAATAAAAACAATGAATAAGGATGAAGTGGTGGCCAGATAACCAAATAAGTAGAGAGTCCAGAAATAGATTCCAGGATATGGTGGATTTAATATACCATTTAAGATCACTGTACCAAGTAACTGGCTATTTAGAGAAAAAATAAATTTAGATTTCTACCTCATACCTTGAACTAAGGTAATCTCTGGATGATGTTTAATATAGTCTTATAGTCTTGCACTTTACACACACTGTTTTTTTTGTTTTTGTTTTTGTTTTGTTTTTACAAATTGAAGATTTGTGGCAACCCTACAGCCAACAAGTCTATTGGTATCATTATTCCAAAGAGCATATGGTAACTACATAGCTCTGTGTCAGCATCTTTGAGCAATAAGGTATTTGTTAAATTAAAGGAAGTACTTACTTTTTTAGACATATGTTATTGCACACTTAATATACTACAGCACAGAGTAAACATAACTTTCATATGTAATAAGAAACCAAAAATCTTGTGGGACTCATCAAATTTTAATAACTGCTTTACTGTGGTGGTCCAAAACCAAACATGCAATGTCTCCAAGGTATGTCTTGAGTTTATTTTTATTCAATGAAACTATAGAAATATTGTAAAATAATATAAGTGGACACTTAAAGATTGAGATGAGGCCAGTCTTGGTGGCTCAGCCTGTAATTCTGTGCTTTGGGAGGCCCAGGTCAGTGAATTGCCTGAGCCCGCGGGTTTGAGACCCACCTGGGCAACTTGGCGAGACCTCATCTTTACAATAAATCAAAAAAATTAGCCGGGTATGGTAGCATGCTTCTGTAGTTCCAGCTACTTGGAAGGTTGAGGCGGAAGGATCGCCGGAGTCCAGCAGGTCGAGGCTGTGGTGGCCGAGAGCAGTCACTGTGCTCCAGTGTGGGCGACAGAGTAAGACACCAACTCAAAAAAAAAAAAAAAAAAAAAAAAAAGGATTGAGATGAGAAAGCATAGCCAAATATAATTAGAAACAAAAACTGATTGTCTAAGATACATCAAACCTAATTTCACATATAACAAATCACATTTAAAAAGCAGAAAATAAATGTCACTAGCATTTAAAGGATATGAAAAGCAATATGAAAACTCAGAAAGCATGGCACCAAAAAAGTTAGATGAGGATTATTTAAAGAAATAGAGAGAGGTCAAGAAAAATCAACGGGGCAAAATTATTCAAATAAAAAAAAATGAGGGACTAAAGAAGTATCCAATCGAGTCAGCAACAAAAAGATAGTGAGTTGTAGTATGATTTATAAAAGTAGAATGTTTTAGACACACTCATGAGAGGAGTTACAATGTTCTGAAAAACTGATTGACTATTGTATGATTTTATTCACAAATTATATGGTAAGAAACAAATGTTTTATTGTGAACTTCAATTCACATGCTGGCAGTGAACGATGTAGATTTTCAGCTGAAATATAAATGCGGCACATTTATTTAGGACTGGTTTAATATTCTCAATGTATTTTAAAGTAATTATAATTGTATTATATTTTCACCACCAAAGGCATTGAATGTCATTATGAAACACAGTATAAAAGCATATAGTTACACAGTAAATTTTCATAGACTCATATCTTTGATAAATCATAGGTCCCCAGAGATGTAAGTTTCTCTGATATTCCCTTCTGCTTTCTCAAAGAGCAGAGAGGGAGTGGAAGTTGATCCATTTCTGAGAGAATAATGAGTTCCAGGGACATTCAAGGGAAATATTGAAGTCCTGGTATATTTCTGCTTCTCAGATTATTGTAATTGTGAATGCTGAGTTTTAGGGACAAACATCAGTCATTGCTTTCTATGTCAGCAGTGTGGCACCTGCATTATTTGAAAGGAATTTAAAAGAAATAACCTTGGATAGATCATGTCAAATACATATGAACTAAACACATTTATGAGTGAGTAAAAGATTATGTCAATGTTCTGTATGATTACATTTCTAAATAAAATAACAAAATTGTAGATAGCTGACCTGTTGAAAGGAAGTGGTATCATTCAGTCCACGTACTTATGTTTCTCTAAGAAGTCTTAAAGAACAGTTATCTCCCCTGCCTTTGAAGTCAAATACCTCTAAAACTGTATCATTCCACTATATCATGCACTTAAAATATGCTGCCATTCATCTTCAATTTCAATGGATAATAAAATGATAAGAGAGTTTGTTTTAGAAGTTTATGAAATTTAGGTCAGAATAGACATTACTATCCCAAGGCAAAAGTCACTCTGATTGAAAATAGAAATACTAAAATGGTGACCATGTAATTTATATTTGTCTTAATTCAGACTGCTATAATAAATTTATCACAGACCAAAAGTCTTAACAAACATTTCTCACAGATCAGAAGTTTGGAATTCCAAGATCTGGGTACCAGTGTGATTTTTAGTGAGGGCTTTCTTCCTGGTTACATCCTCACAAGTCTCGGTGTTTGTGAGCAGAGACAGATCCCTAATCTCCTCTTCTTATAAAAGCTTTAATCCCAGTTTGAGGGCTTGCTCTAATGACCTAATCTAGCAGTAAGTAGTTCCCAAGGGTTTCACCTCCAAAAATTTTGACGGGACACATTCATTCAGTCCATACCGATACCCAACATTTGAAACACTCAATTAAACTTATTTTCTACAGATTTTCCCAGAAAATTATGTTATGAACTCAGGCGTAAATTGTCTTGTATATAAATTGATGTTGGTAGACTGCCAATCAGAGCAGTGTGTGAAGTTTGAAGCTGTGTTTCTTTGCAATTGATTATTTTTGCCAATGCTCTTTCCATTTGTTCCCAATATTGGAAAATAATTTGAAAGATATGAATCAATATTAAGTTGCCTCATTTGAGATAATATATCTAAAAGTTTTTATAAATGCAAAAATTGTCGTTACCATCTCTTTTCTGAACACTATTTGACCCAGTGAATCCTGGTTTTTCCAGGTAGTTATTTGCGAATGTTAAGGGAAAAATGTTTTAGAAATATCAATTATTTTGTTAAAGTCTACTCATAAACGTGTATTTTTAATATATCCTTCAGTGAATAGAGAGGTATTCTTTCAAGAATATTTATATTGAGTCATGCTGTATAATAATAGAAGTTAAACTTGCAATTATCAAAGTTATAAAGTAATTACACTTTCGAAATAATTGCTATTTTCAGTCTACTGGATTCCTGATTATAGAACAAAAGCATGTGTTCATACTTAAATGCTTTCTTGTAGTTTTTCTATAGTTTGGCTTAATGATTCCAACTAAGCCAAGTAAGCACAAGATGGTGAGATAATGGAGAATTATAATAACTTCAGAGTGGTAGTTAATTGTTCTAAGTAAAATATAGGGAGTAGTTTTTACAATGATAGAACTATGCTATCAGTATTCAACAAACATTATCTCCAGCACAATTAACAATTGCAAAGATGTAGAATCAACCTAAATGCCCATCAACTGTTCAGTGGAGAATGAAATAGAATACTATTCAGTCATAAAAAATAATGAAATAATGTATTTTGCAGCAATTTGGATGAGATTGGAGAACATCATCCTAAGTGAACTAACACAGGAATGGAAACCAAACATTGCATGTTCTCACTTACAAGTGGAAGCTAAAATAAGTATCTAAGAAGACATATAAAATGGTATGTTGGGTTTTAGAGCTCAAAGGGAAAGGGTGAGAAAGGGTGGAAGGTTGAAAAAAATCACTTCTTGTGTACAATGTGCACAGGTAGGAGTGGTGGGTACACTTAAAACTCAGACTTCTTCACCACTGTACAATGCATCCATGCAATGAAGAACTATTTGTATCCCCTAAAGCTACTGAAATAAGTTAATTAATTTTTTAAAAACTAAGGCAAAAAATAAATTTTAAAATATTCAATAGATGTGGTTCTTTGTCTTAAAATTTTAAGTTTTATTGTTATTCATTTTAAGAAGGATGCACACAAGAAATTACTTAGTAATATGAGTTGTTTCACACTCTTTACTAGTAGCATCCTAGAATAACTTAAGGTAAAAAATTATTACCAACTTCATAGATAAGTAAGATATTTTCTGTTTTTAAGTTTGCATTATCTTTTCTAAATATCTCTAAGAAGTGTGTAATTAGAAACACTAATCTCAAGAATCCATATGAGCTATGTCTGGACTGTATGAGGCAAGCAGGTAAAATAAACAGTCAAGTAGACCTTATTCTTAATGTGCAAAAATCCACCATTTTAGTGAAGACATCTATAATCCAAATCGCTGCTGAATATTGGACTGTTCAAGGAAGTCCTAATAGCACCCTTTGTCTCATTTGACTTAAGAATCAACTTAGAAATATATAAAAAGAATAAAACAAATAAGATTTTTGAAATCACCTTTTCACCCAATAAAACGGATATTGGACACTGGGGCTTAAATGAGTAGGAAAATTGATTTCACTTCCTAATCCCACAATGAGACAGACTAGTCTATGCAGTAACATGTATTGCTGCATCACCTCACCCCATTGCTACTTCTAATCCAGAAAGAGCAGGGTCATTACATTTAGATTATAATTTAGACTGACAATTGAGAAGGAGGCAGAGCTATGTAAACTCTGTTCTTTAGTCCCAACTAAACATGCTGATTAATTGCAGGAAGGTAGAGCGTCACTCGCATGAATGCACCTTCACAAGGTAGAAACATTGAGAGAATAGTAAATACGTTACGTGTAACCTCCACCTGACCCAAATTGTAGTTAAACTCTTTTATTTGCCTGTCAGCTCTGTGTGCAGTCTTATACATTTATCATCATAGAAACCATCTCTTCATTAAAACTTTCAAAATCTAAATGGCATCACTTATGTACTTGGCTATGGGATTGTTGATCTGCATGTTAAGAGCCCATGTCTATAGTCTATCTTCTAAGTATATTTATGCATGCATGTACATATGCATATGAATATATACATATATTTATATGTATGTATATATGCATATGTTTATATATATATAGAGAGAGAGAGAGAGAAAGAGATCAAATGTCTAATTTCTTCTATGTAAATACAGTCCTGTTGAATAAAAGACTGTGCTTTACTTGTAAATGGAGCACCTCAATGTTATCTTGATTTTTTTTTTTTTAGTAGTTAGCCTGTCCAGTTTCAGAAGTGATTATATGCACTATTACCAGTCATCATACAGTGATACCTTCAATACTGCATGTATATTACATGTGGTCTTATAATTTAATTTTTTGGTTGTTTCTACAGAAATTTTTCTATGTACATCTTTAACAGGTTGATCATCACTTTTGCAGTATATGCTATATAGCAGCTATATGCTTTAATCCTCCACATGTATTTTGTGTTCTTTCAACAATGCTGTAGAAGTAAACATAATTAATTCTCAAATACTCTCACTCAAGCCCTCACATATTCTGTTTCTCACATATATATTTATATGTGTATATATTCTCAAGAATTCATTTATATGTCTTATATCTTTATCAAAGGAAAGTAGAATCTCTTTTTAATATAAAGAAATCTTTATTTGGAGTAATATAATAATCCAAACCAGAAATTTATTTTTAGTACATATTTGATATATTTCAATTTTCTATTTTCAAAACCAAAATTTCAGTAAATATATATTCTCATTGACTACATGACAATTAAATAAAATTGTAATATTGACATAGAAATAAATTAATATTCAGTAAATATAATTGTACTTTCTATCGCTGCTTACTTTAAGGCTAAAAATCTTATAATTACAAAGTCAGATTATTATTTAAAATGAACAAATCTTTCAATAATTGATCTATGAAAACAAAATGACTTACAATTGTTTTATTGAAATAGATGACATATTTTTACTAAAAAGAGTACTAATGTATTTTAACAATTAATTAATATTTATAATGTTTAAAAGAAGTAAATGTTTTCATACCCTTTATCAGAATTGATACTGTTCTCTTTATAAACAAATTTAACAAATATGTAAATTAAGCATTTGCCTTCAGATTTTCATATTAACCTAATAAACATTTTAGCATAACTACTAAATTTTTCATGTGAATTATAAATTACAAAGTAAATCTTAGGATTATAATCTACTTTATATATACATTGAAATATTACTGATTCTTTAAAAAGAAAGAAAATGTAGTTAAATAATAAAAGAATAATAAGTAAACTATATAAAAAAATAAAAAATGTAGTTCTGTAATTTACTTTTAGTTGAATCCACAGGCCTTGTCTGATTTTTCTAAACTGATACTGACATAATAGGATAGTTTACAGCTAAATATTTCTTCAGATTAATGGGACAATCTCTGTCTCTTTCTGATCTTTACTCATCTAGTAAATAGTTCTGCTATCTCTGGTTTATATCAATCGTAAAATCTTGGGTTTTAAATTCAGTCAAGTAACTTTCTTTCTGTCTGAGTTTCCTGAAATCTACCTCCCCCAGAAAGCACAAATAAAGATGTTAAAGTCACTGGAAGCAGGATTGTACAAAATTTAAAACAACAAAGGTATCTATATAAAATATAAAAAGTAATGATTTGAAACACAGCCTAAAAGATCATGTTGATAAAAGAAAACATATGAAAAATAAATTGTTTAGGTGACATTTCTTCATGAAGAAATTTCTTCTAAATCAAATCCACCTTTCTACTTATTCAAGTGGATTGTATAGATCAATACACTTCTCAATTAAGACAGGCATACTACTCATTATTAAGATGTGTGGGACTAGAAACTCATCATTTTTTTCTCCTCTTATGAGCCATGATTCATAAAACGAATAATAATGAATTCTGAGAAGGAAGTAAACACTCAAGAATAGTTTAGCAACTGTAAGATTTGTGTCAACTCCTCACTGTTCCAACTTTTGAGTATTCCTAAATAGAGCTTCTCATATTACTGGTAAAGAGATAAAGGTTCCCTCTTAGCCAAACACCAATATATTTTTAATGCACTAAAATGAATTACTAGAAGAATAAAATTGTAATAGATGGAAAAAATGCAAACCCAAATTTTATCAGTAAATTCAAAAGCTTTCCACAAATGTTTCCTAATAATTATAATCATAATAAGTATAATAAAGGGAAATAGAATAATAATTAGTAAAAAAAAAAGTCCTGTTTATTGAAAGTTTGCTTGTACACAATTAACAACAAAAAAATCACTATCATATCCCAACATATTTTCATTCCACAATTACAAGTGAGCACAACTCCTGAACTAAATAGCAGCTATCTCTATAAAACACCTATATGGGTCTGGTGCTGTGGCTCATGACAGTAATCCTAGCACTTGGGGATGCTCAGGCAAGAGGACTGAGATTGAGATCAGCTTGGGCAGCATAACAAGACTTCATCTCTACAAAAACATCAAAGAAATTAATCCAGTGTGGTGACACATACCTGCAGTCCTAGTTACTTGGGAGACTGGAGTGAAAGAATGACCTGAGCCTAGGAAGTCGAGGCTGTAGGGAGCTGTGATCTTTCCACCGTACTCTAGCCTGTGTGACAGAGTGAGAATCCAACTCAAAATCAAAAATGAAACAAAGGAAACAAATAAACAAAAAAACTACACACACACACACACACACACACACACACACACACACACACACACACATACACACACACACACATACACACACATACACACACACACACATACACACACACACACACATACACACACACACACACACACACACACATATGTAAATATTCAAGGTTTTAGTATGACACATTACCTTAATTCTTCATGCTTAATGTATCCAGAGTAGATTGGTTTGACAATGTGATTCTTAGGGATATGGTACATTAAACTGTTAAAAACCTTCCTAGTAGAGAAGTCAATTGTACTGAGTTATGTTGCCAGAAATAGAACAGTTTGAAACTTTTTTTTTTTTTTGCAGTTTCAGAATATTCATTTTTGATTTTTTTTCAAAATGAAGCGTGATTTTTTTCTTTATTATTGTCTTGGATATTTATTAGTCTTCTTTAAAAAAACATCCCATAGCTGTGCTAGTAAGGCGAAGTAGAAAGTCCTACTTCCTGTTAATTTAGCATACTCATTAGGTCCAAAAAGTTCATTCAATATTTTAGAGCAGAAATGCATTTTAGAAATCAATTACTCCAAACCTCTCTTTTTTAGATGAGTAATACCAACTAAATAGCAAATTATTTTTAAGCATTAAGTGCCTGGTGAAGATTCCCTTCAAGGATAGCTCTAAGAATCACTCCCATGCTATGAGTCCTTTGCAATGGAATTTGCCATTACTCCCAATAACAGGTGGCAACTACTTTTCCTCCTTCAAATCTGTGTTGGCCATGTGATTTGCTTTTGCCAATGAAATGAAGTAGAAATTACCTCTGAGGTGAAGATTTGGGAATACTTGCAGTTTCCTTTTCAACCTTTTAGGAAGCCTCAGCTACCATATAAAGTCTTTGAGACAGGCATGCTGGAGAGGCAAGATGGAAATACCCTGAAGGATGGAAGTAGTGAGAAGCTCTAAAGGATAATAGCCTTGAGAGAACAGAAGTCCCAGCACTCCAGCTATCTCAGCTGTAGGGTGAGATGTACAAGGTCATAATGATCTTCAAGCTTCAGTAAGGAAGAGAAAAGCTATCCTCATTAAGCATTCCCCAAATTCCTAATTCACAACACGAAAAGAAATAACTGTTGCATTAAGTCACTACATTTTGGAATGATGTAGTGTGCAGGGGTCCAGCCCCACAAAGGTCGTGTGGTTTCCTGAAGGATAGATAAAAGATGAAAACATTATACTTGGACACCTGCTTCCTGAACAGATGACAATTTAATGTTAG
>NW_007249917.1:269513-269840 GCF_000164805.1 Carlito syrichta | reverse complement strand
CTCAAAAGAAGCTTTTAGTAATGTTTCCCAGGCCCCCAAGGTTGCTTTCTGTCTTTAGCTAATCTATCATGAAAGTGTCTGGTTAGTATATTATGAGCTCAGTGAAAACCTACTCTATAAATGCTAACTTAGAGTTTTAACCATTGAATTAAGTAAAAATCTTAACAATTAATCTTTATCCTAAGTCAGTGAAAACAGTGTTATAAATCACCTACGTAATTCCTAGATAAGTGTTAGAACTTATAATGAACTCATAATGAACTTACTATAAACTTGTACTTCTAAAAAACCTTATGTCTAAACACTAAACTGCATAATTCTAAATCA
>NW_007249917.1:240273-269493 GCF_000164805.1 Carlito syrichta | reverse complement strand
TACTCAAGCAATATCTAATAACTTATAACCAAGTGAAAGAAAGCATTTCTTGATGTGCTTCAGAGTTTAACCCTTGCATATGTTAGAAAAGGCCAAGCAGCATAGTGGGAAAATGGAAAAATGAACCATGACATTTCCAGGTTAGCTGTGAGTACTTCGCATAAACATGCCATTTCTTCTTCCACAACTGCACAGAATTTCTTCAGCCATACCAACAGCAAAGACGGAAGACAGAAGGGCCTCAGCTGCCCGGACTCACTTTGCGGCCGGCGGTCCTCAGTGCACCTGGAATTTGTCAATCAGGCGGGCCTCCAAGGCTGGCTCCCAACAGTAGTGGAGTAGATTGCTATAATAGCAGAGACCACTGACATCCGAGGTAAACAATTCAAAGACAAATAAGATATGACATCTAGTACTAAATACACAGTATAGGCTAGGTGAAGTGGCTCACACCTCTAATCCCAGCATTTTGGGAGGACGAGGTGAGAGGATTGTCTGAGCACACAGGTTGGAGATCAACCTGGGCAACTTGGCAAGACCTCATCTCTACAATAAAACAAAAAATCAGGCTGGCATGGTAGGATGCGCCTGTAGTTCCAGCTACTTAGAAGACTGTAGTGCCAGCTACTTGGAAGGTTGAACTGGAAGGCTCCCCTGAGCCCAGCAGGTTGAGGCTGCAGAGGCCATGAGCATGCCACTGCACTGCAGCCTAGGATATAGAGTGAGGCCACAGTAGAGAGGTGATTGGTAATGATCCATATACAATTAGCTCTAAGAATATTCTAAACAGCATATTAGTATAAATTCAAAATGTTGAGATAGAGGAGAGTTAGATAACAGAGAATCAAACATTTTATTTAAAAAGGTGATAACAGAATCAACCATCCTTCTTTCATTTTTTCTTGTATGTTTCTAAAAATGCTTGTTTTTTCCTGTCTTAATTCCAAATTTTGGAGAATTAGAACCAAGTGCCATCTTCTGGAGCCCCAGTTCAAAAGTTTACTTGAGGAAAATTACTACTGTAGAGTGGTTGCAGATATGCCAAAAGAGATTCTTGGGAAATGCTTATGCACTGATGGTGGGAGCATAAAATAGCACAACCTATATGGGAATCAGTAAGGGGATTTCACACGAAATTGAAAGATCTATTATTGATCCAGACAATGTGTGTGTATGTGTGTGTGCATGTATGTGTCTGTATGTGTCTGTGTGTGTATGTGTGTGTGTCTGTATAAATATAGACACACACGTATATCATGAAATACTTTTTAGCCACGAAAAGGAATAAACTAAGGTATTTTGCAGCAACTTAAATGGAATTGGAGGACATTATCCTAAGTAATGTATCACAGGAACAGAAAATCAAATGATGCATATTCTTACTTACAGGTGGAAGCTAAACTAAGGAACTGCAAAGTCATGTAGAATGGTGCAATGGACACTGGAGACTCAGGAAGGAGTGAATGAGGGGGCAGGATAAAAATCACCTATTGGATACATTGTACACAGGAGGAGATGATGGGTACATTTAAAACTCAGACTTCCTTACCATGTAACCAAAGATAATTTGTACCCTCTAAGCCCACAGAAATAAAAATTAAAAATTAAATCAAATAAAAACAACAAACAAGAGGCTTTTGGGAATTTTCTGTTTTCCTGGCTCATCTCCTATCACAGATGTAAGGCTGTAATTGTTTTTATTTAAACGATCTTTTCATTTTTTAAATGAAGTGAGTTTAACATACAATATAAAATTTACTATCTTAACAAATATATACATAATATATTATATATATAATGAGTACATTACCTGTGAACTGTAACAATATATGGAAATAAAGGATCATGTTTTGTTCATAGAAGCAATGTTCTAAATACCCTGTGAAGAATTTTTGGGATAGGAACTTGGAAAATTGGGTAGGTATTGGATCACAAATCTTAAAACTATCCCAAAGACTTTAAGGTTTATGTCTTTGTGAAATGGGGAAATACTTCAGAACATTATACTTTTAGGAGATTATTTTAAATGTAAAAAATGCTTTAAATGAAGTTTGGTGAAGTATATTCTGAGAAGGAATGAATGTAAGTCATCTACTGGTTGGATATACTAGGATAAAAATAAAGCAAGCAAGCACAGCAAACTCCATACATTACAGATTCTGTATCATTTTTAAGTTACTCATAAAAAACCAAGTACAATATTTTAATAAATGCATAAAATTTGTTGGCTTTTAACTTTCCTAATGGAAGGACTTCTAAACATTATTTTAAAATTAAGCCATTTAAATTATTAATTGGTAAATCAATAATTGTACAAAATTTGTATTGACATATAAAAGTGTAGAATGTTCCTTTGATTGTGAAATGAAGTCTTTTATCTATTTTGCAGTAAAGAAAGCTAGAAATTAATTTTTAAGTTTTTTTCTTCACCATTTCAGATTTATTTGCCTGTTTGACTGCTAATCATTATTTTAAGATTTACAGAATACAAAAAAAATTATTTTTTTCTTATACAAAAATAAATTTTGTGTTAGATATAAAGAACTATGGTTCTAATTTTCCTTTTCACAAGTTAATATACTAAAAAATGAATCATTCACAAAGATGCTGCACTCCTAATATCACACATTTATAGTAGTATTTGACATTTAAAAAATGAAGTTTGCTTTAGAAGGAGTGGCATATTAAAATTATTGAAATTGAATTTTTACTCAATATAAATTTAATTATAAAGAGAACTTTAGTTCCTGAATGGGAACAAAAAGAAACTATCCATCATTTTTCAACTTTTATAACCAAACTATTTATAAAACCAAACTATTTTGCCCAATATAATAAAAAAGTTTAAACATAACATGAAGTTTCAGCAAAACTTTAAAGTATAACATCACAAATAAAAAATGCACTTGACTCAACTCATGGACTTCTCTATGATGAAGGCTATGGAATCACTGGACTATTATATCCAGGAAAAACCTCTTTCATGATCTAATATATAATACTGATAGAAAGTTATTTTACCCTATATTATTTTTAATTTGAGTAGTCCCTTTTCGTCATTTATATTCAAACAATTTGTTTTAGTATATGAACACAATTTCTCTATTTCAATATTTATATTCATATAATCACATCCTATTGAACTTACTTCTTAAAGCATTCTTAAAGTATATTTCATACACTCATTTTAATTTGGCTCTTCAACAGTTGAATTATTTTTGTTCCTCCTCACTAAATCAATCTGATTGGTAACAAATTACTCAGAATATAATTTTCTTATTAAGAATGAAACACTGGCCAGGCTCGATGACTCACACCTGTAATCCCAGCACTTGGGGAGGTGGAGCCAAGAGGATTGCCTGAGTCCAGGGATTCTAGACCAGCCTGGGCAACTTGGTGAGAACCCGTGTCTACAATAAATTAAAAAATTTAGCAGGACATGGTCGTGTGCAGCTACCTGGAAGGCTGAGGTGGAAAGGATTGCTTGAGCCCAGCAGGTAGAGGCTGCAGTGGCCATGAGCATGCCACTGCACTGCAGTCTGGGTAACAGAATGAAACTCTTACTCAAAAAAAAAAAAAAGAATGAAACATCAACTAAAGTCACACACCTGTAAGATGTTTTACCTATATGTTTGCAAATAAGTAGCACTCAAATATGAACCAAAATTATAAGTTCAGTGGAGAACAAAAAACAGAGAAACATGCCTTAATGACTCAGGCTAGAATAAAGGATACAATGTATTATACATGACATCAAGTGAAATATAATAGATGAATAACATATTTTGTATCTTTCTTGTATTAGCAATAAATAAGACTAAAGCAATAAACTAGTATTAACCTAACATTTAATACAATCCGAGAGGAGGAAAGTCCTATAAAGCATAGTAACAACTTTGGAGAAGATTGAAAACATCCAGAGAAGAAACATGAGTTAAGAAAGCATAATATCAAATACTGACAGAGAAAAGAATCACGTCCTTGAAGCCAGCATTATGCTGATGAAAGTAAAAAATTAAGGGTATCTAAAATCTTCAAAAAGGGAGGAATTGAGGAATCATGTAGTGGTTGAAAGTTCAATTAGGACCTCAAATTTTCCCCTACATCCAATGCAGTAAGCCAGAAATTCCCTCCTTCATTTCTACTGAGACAAAGTATTTACTAAACTATAAATCATCCAGAGCCAGGACTATCATGGGTAGAGAGGACAGGAAAATGTGTTGTAAAGAAAACAGACATATTAAGTAAGAGCCAAGTTTCTAAACAAATGGTGATCAGGTAGCCACCATTTTTTTCCAGCAAATCTCCAGGGACACTGAGTATTCTTAAAGCCTCACATCATCCTCTCCCCCACCCCAAATACACACACACACACACACACACACACACACACACACACACACACACACACACACACAGACACCTTAACATAAAGACAGTTGGTGAACTGGTGGTTTCCTCTTTGGAGAACCTAAACAGGCAATAGCAGTATCTATACATTTTAATATTTGTCCAAACTATAGTAACATAGCAAAATTCCTAGCAGCATATTCCATAACAATATCCACAACTTAATAAGTCCCACCAAGAAGCACAGAGATTCCAATCAATTACTTGATGTTTCAATATTATAGGAAGTATAAGAAATAGTTAAAAATTTTAAATGACATAATTAGGTGGATAAGTTGATAATGATTAGGAAACCTGAACAAGATTGGTAATGAATAAAGTGAGAAAAACAATCTCCTTCAGATATTAAATATATGATAAGAGATTAAAGATGGTGAAAGACTTGCAGAATATGAGACTACAAGAGAAAAAGATAAATGAGTAAACATTTTAAAAAGCTATAGCACCTACAGTGATTATTTATTCAGTTAGTAAGAATTCCAGGAGCTGAAAACAGAAAAACTAGAAGGAAGTAAATCAAATAAATAACATCATTTTTCATGAGTACGAACATAGGCATCCATATTGAAATAGACCACTGAGTATCTTGCCAATGACTTTTTAAAGAATACATTATTAAAAATTTCACAGCAGTAGGAAAATTTCCAAACAAGGAAGGGGATAGAAAAATGGCAGTGAACAAGAATCAGTATAGCATTCTCAACAGAAGGGTAGATGAGAAAAGATAGTAAATATATTGCCTTCAGAAATCTGGAGAGAAATCAGATCCAAGCCTTCTAAGTCAATATCTCAATTAGGTATAAGGTTTTTTTTGTTTGTTTGTTTGTTTCCTTTTTTTTGTTTCTTTTAAAGCATTTTGAAATCTGTTATATCTCAGAAACTTCACTACCTATACATTTTTTTTCTCTTAAAACACCAGAGGCTGTGTTTTGCTCAAAACAAAAATAAAATAAAATTAAGAAAAAAACAAGCCATGGGATCCAGGATATAGAAAATCTATTAAGAAAAGTTATAAAGAAAATTCCCAGGATAACAACTTGTAGTAAACTGGGGAGGGATTGAGCTAGGGGAAACAGATTGGGGATTAGGGAGAGAAGCTTTCCAGGAAAGAGAGGTTAAAGGGTGAGGTGGACGTGGGAAGAAGAATAGGATGAAGGGAAGGTTGATAACAATTATTAACTCAAGAAAAAAAGCAAAAAGTGACAATTTAAAGAAACTGCACTTGTTCCCCCACTGAATAATATTTTCATAATAATTGCAAAAATGCAACAATTATGCACTAAAAGGTAAGACATTAGAAAGGTAGTAATAACAGTTGAGATACTGAGGAAAAATATAGAGGCACAAAGTGCTGTTGTAGCTTTTTTTCTTTTGTTTTCTTTCTTTTTTCTTTCTTTTTTTGTTTGTAAGTTTTAATTTTATTGAGGCATTTATTGGTCAATACAAAAATAAAAATTTCTAATGACAAAATATTATGAAGTGTGAACCACACTCTCTTGATTACAATTGAAAATATGGAATTTTAAAAACAGACTTTATATGTTGAGGGCAGATTTATGTCTGCAAAATTAAGCAGAAGGTAGAAAGATTTCCCATACACACCCTGTTCCCACACATGTACAACTCTCCCACTGTCAACATCTCATATGAGAAGAATATATGTGTTACAACTGATGGACCAGCATCGACATCATTTTCTCACAAAATCCATAAATTACACTTGAGTTCACTCTTGATGGAGTACATTCTAGTTTTGACAAATGTATACTGGCATGTGTCCACCATTGTAGTGACATTCAGAATAGCTTCACTCTCCTAAAATCCTCTGTGCTTGGCCTGAAGATTATTTTTTATTTTTAAAAAAATGTAGTTGAAGACACTGGAGAGTGAATAAGATGGTGAAAAAATACTGGACCAGAACCTAGGAAAAGAGAGAAACCAAGAGAAGCAAATCAAACTCTGTGGCTGCCTTACCTATAAGAATATGATTCTTTCCAGAAGACGCAGCTAAGAGGCCAAAAAGGTGGGAGTAGCACTCTTTAAAAGCCATCCATACATCAGGGCATAGATATTTATCCATGGTCTACCAAGCAAAGAATAAATATGGGGGGAAATTCCGGGAATATGAATGAATGTGTAGAAATAATCTAATGTCTGGATATAGTTCTTGTGAAAGACAATGAACTTCACAATTTCCCATTTACTATACTTTTTATCTTGCCTGAAAAAATTCCTTTACATTTTTTGAGGCAATTCCATAGGCAATAAATTATCTCAATGTTTTCAACATCTGAAAATATCTTTATTTTTCTTTAAAAATATTTTCATCAAGTATACAATGATAGTTTTAGTTTTCTTATTAGCACAAAAATTTTGTTTATATTTATTACCTTCTGGCCTGCATGGTTTCTGATTAAAAAAATCTTAGACATAATCTGCCTATGGAATGTACCCAATACCTCATACTGTGAAACGGTTTCACTCATTTAAGAAAGCAAATTATTTCCAGCCTGTGTAAACTCTGGAAATTGTTCTCCCTGTAGCTTTTCGCCATACTCAAGATTTCTGCCTCCGTGAATCATGTAAAACTAGGCAAAGCAGGGCACGGTGGCTCAGCCTGTAATCCCGCGCCTTTGGGAGGCTGAGGTGAGTGGATTGCGGGTTCGAGACCTGCCTGGGCAGTGAGACCTCATCTCTACAATAAATAAAAAATCAGTCGGGCATGGTAGCGCATACCTGTAATTCCGGCTACTCGGAAGGCTGAGGTGGAAGGATCGCCGGAGCCCAGCGGGTCGAGTCTGGGGTCCCGGCCACCGCACTCCAGTCTGGGCGACAGAGTGAGACTCCAACTCAAAAAATACCCCAAAAAACAAAACAAAACAAAAAAAAAACTAGGCAAAGGGGGACGAAAGGGAGGCCCAAACTTTACCTGAACACCTAATCCTGAATTGTACCCCACATATTTTAAATTAAAAAAAATTATAGTGATTGATTCTAATTATACAGTAGCAAGACATTTGGCCCACTTTCTTTTTGTTTGAAAATTATTTCAATCTCCACTTCCCTCTTCATATTTTCTTCTATGTCTACATGGTGCAGTTCTCCCTTTTGCTCTTGTCTTCCTGGATCCTTATTTCTCTGTCTCTCTATCCCTGAACTATTTTCCTGACAGGCCTTCTTATCCCTACTAGGCAGGTTCCCCATCAACCTTTTGTCTAGTGAAAGAAAGACTGACAAGGCTATCTGTATAGCTAGCACTCTTTGTTGTGTCTGTTCAGTATCAATTAATAGTGTTTTTCTGTAGACAAGTTGTACATACAGAAGAAAAGTTTCAAGACTGTACTTTATAACCACAGTGTCACAAGATATTGGTACATTTAGGATCAGGAAAAGGGGAAACGTACCATTAGCCAACTGCCAAGATGTGTGCATAAAGAATAGCCCCTGTTATCTTGCAGATGTTCTTGGTAAACCTTATACAGAAGATACTGAATGCTAGGAGAGAGAAAAGTGGAAAATCGTATAATTTTAAAATATTAAAAACAAAGTAAAAAACACACATTGTTTATACATACATAATCTTGTCACATATGCAATGTGCCATTAAAGAAAAAAGAGAGACTTGCTATTCTAGGGAACAGTTGAAGATACTATCTGTTATGAACTGACTGTGCTCTCCCTCACAAAAGTTTATATGCTGGAATACAACCCTCACTGTGATGGTATTAGGAAGTAAGGCCTTTTAGTGGCAATTGAGCATAAGGGTAGAGCCTTCATGCATGGGATAAGTGATTTAATAAGAAGAACCACGAGACCTTGCCCTCTATCATGAGACTTTGCTCTCTATCATGTGAAAATAGTCATCTGTAAACCAGGAACCAGACCCTCATAGGACTCCAGATTCATGAGTACCTTGATCTTGAACTTTCCAGCCACAGAAATATGAAAGATAAATGTATGTTGTGTATGTTACCCAGTCTATGTTAATTTGTTTTAGCAGCCTGAACCAGCTAGATACTACTGAAGATGGTGTGAGTAACATCATTCCCTGGCTCTCCTCATCAGGAATGTTAATGAGGAACAAAACAATAGCAAGTTTGGGGGGAGAATAGGTATCTACTCATAAAGCAAAATTGATGATTGCAAGACTTAGCCTGGGTATTCCTTGCTCTTCAGAACAAAAATTTTTGAATATGCTGAACCTAAAATTATTACTTCATAACATGGTAAATATGCATTTAGATATTTTGCATTGTTTTATATTTTCCTTTAGCACATGTAGTCCAATTTCTATTGGAATTTTTGAACAACCACTAAAGCACTATTTAAAGTTTTCTTTACTTTTTGTAACATGTCGATGCATAAAAATTTTGCAGTTCTGAGTAAAACCAAAGTGCATTATTGCATTTAAGAATATTGTGTATAAAATGTAAACTGAATTTCATAGTAATTCATCTCTGAATACAGAGTAGGCTGACCAAAGTTTCAAAAGTTATATTTTCTATTTAAATGTTCACATCTAATTTTGTCTACCTACAGATGTAAGTATTTTAAACATAAAAACCTAGGTGACAATTTTCAGTTCTTATTCAGGTCAATCATGAAAGTCTTACAATGTTTGATTCTATAAGAAATAAGTATCATGAAAGAAAATGCTATAGCACTAATATTGTTTCAGTTTGCTCTGAGTTTCCATTCATATTACTTGATTCATTCAGTTGATTTTAATTCTCAGAGTAACTAAACTCAAGAGAAGCAGTCAGGGACCATGTGTACCAACATTTCACTATAAATTAGGCCTGAATTCCACCAAATGTTCATTATTTCTGTCCAATATTGTGCAAACTACTCAGCTTGCACAGAAGGTCAGAAAGCATTAAACCAAATCTGGGTTTTGCACAAACAGAGTGAAATGTGGAATGACATAGCATCTAACAGAGTCAGCTGTGATTCAAGATAACTGATGTACAAGGGCAAAGTTATCAACCTACTGAAACTGAACTGAGCTAAATCACTTCACTCTCTCTCTAGCAACCAAACTAGCAAGGAGAGTACAATTTAGTATCCCAAGCATGGACATAAATGGACCCTACATGGACTTCTAACTTCAGATCAAATATCTATAGGCAATAGCCAAGTGTCCAAATCTCACTCTAGTGAATAAATATATTCCTGAGAACTCTGAATCATGTTGGAAAAAAATACATATTTTCCCTGTAACATTTGACTTTCTACCTGTCTTTCTTTTTAAAAAGTCATATTTCTGCTTGCTGAATTTCATTTATGTGAGTGTATTGGGTGTTTTCAGCTGGGTTTTTATAAAGTGAATTTTTAAAATATTTGACTTGAGTAGTGGTGAATGAGGTTGAAAGAGAATGTAGCCTATATATAGAAGAGGATGCATTTCCCTCAATATTTTATTATTGCCTCACTTGGATAGGAATTAGCTCAATTATTTTTGTATCATAGGATTATTCAATTTAAATGAATAGTTGTAAATAAACCAATAAATTTGTGGTGTGTGTATATGTACAAGGGAGTGTTTTGCAGCTGAAGAAATGAAGGAAATTCTGCAATTTGAAGCAACACAGAAGAATCTTGAGGGCATTATGGCATGTGCCATCAAATCAGGCAAAGAAAGACAAATACTGTATAGTATAACTTATAAATGGAATCTAAAAATGTTGAACTCATAGAAATAAAGTAGAATTAGTATGATGATTGCCAGGGGCCAAGGGGAAGGGAACATAGTGTGATGTTGGTTATAGGGTACAACTTTCAGTTATGAGGTAAATAAGTTCTGGGGGTATAATAGATAGCATTGTGACCATGTTTAACAGTATTGTAGTCGATAGAGTACATTCGCACCTAACCTCTTTGATATTTTGTTAGAAACTGTGGCTTTAAGAAAAACTATGTATAACAAAACCAACTTTATTATAGGCTAATATAAACAAGAGTTACATTCCTATGTCATATTTCTGGTCACAAAAACATCACCAGACTTTTAAATGGAGACCAAAACACTTTAATATTAAACACTGAAATAACTGTTAGCTATACACACATTTATAAAAGAATAATACATATAAATAAAATGATTATGTTCATTCAATAATTCTAGTTCAGGGTCAGGGGTAGCCAGAAGCTTGTGTAGGGTATAAGGTGAACCCAGCTCAGGGCAGGACATCATCTCATTATCGGCACATTCACACACACCCACACTCACACACATTCAGTGGGCATCATGTAGATATGACCAGGAACACAAATAGGTTCATCTTTGGCATCTGTGAGAAAATAAACCAGATTATCCAGAAAAAAAATCTTTGTCGACCTGGGGAGAATGTAAAAATTTCACACAGACAGTGACCCAGGCCAAAGTCATTTTTTTTTCCTCATCAACGTTATATTGATAAACAAAATGACATTATTGGAGGACCTGCTGTACTTGAAATTTGTTAAGAGAGTATATCTTAAATATTCTCACCACACACACAGAACACACACACACACACACACACACACACACACACACGATAATTATGTGAGGTGATGGGTAGGTTAATTAGGAGGTCTATGGTAATCATTCTACAATGTGGACATATATCAAAACATCATGTTACACAGGATAAATATACTCAACTTTTATTTGCCAATTATACCTCAGTAAAGCTAGACAAAATAAAGAAAATTTTAAAAGCAGACTATAAAAAGAGGAGTGTTAACTATGGGCCACCCATAAGAGTGTTAAATCTGTATTATTAAACAGAACTCTTCAGCATTGTGGTATTCACTCTACTGGGAATTTACTTATGATTATTACGTACTATTTATGGTATTAATTTGGATGTTAAAATGAGCAAGCTAAACAAAAACATTGTCTATATAAGCTCATTAAAAATAATATTACCTAGATGCCTATTAACAACAACACAATGAAAGAAAATACAGTAATTTAACTTTAGCCAAAAATAGAATAATTATTATAATATCATTGACGGTTTGTAAAATAGCAGTTTTTCTAAATGCAAACATAGTGCAAAGTTTTGTTACTACTAACAGATAAGTTATTTTGGAAGGAAGCATATAAAATTTACTTAACTATATACCTTACTATTTGTATCAAGAAATATTACTTCTCTATGGAAAGAATACAATCATCTCTCTCCTAAAAAGACAAAGAGTGTTCTCTTCAGGATCTGCCCATCTCTTTTCTTGGATGTCATGTCAACATCTAGGTTTGGTCACAACAAAACACAGTAGGGAACATTCTAAGCCTAATAAAGAAAGAAAATGACTAGACAACAAAGGAGCTAGAAGAATTAGCCAGCATGTACTAGCATAAGCCAAGAACACATCTTTGTTACAAGTTTTGAGAATGCTTGATCAAGGGAGTCAGAATGCAAAACTAAAGAATAATTTATTAAATATGCGGCATTACCTCGGTACAGGATTTAATACACAGGCAAGAACTCTAAAGGATGATAAAATCTTAGCATTAGGTTGGCTTCTAGAGGATAGAACAAAGCAATAACCCATACTGAGCAATGCTGAAATGTCTGAAATTTCAGGTGCAGATAGGACTTAATCAGGGAAGCAAGAAGGTTGGAGTGGATATATTATGTGAGGAGAAGTATCCCACCACACCAGAAGATTTATTTCTTCGGAAGGCCCAGAGTACTCACCAGTCGCCAAACTTAGAAATGTGTGAATAAGAGAGTCACTAACCTCACTAAGATGTTCAGCTATGGCTTTCTGCTGGAGATCAGGCTGCTGTGGGAAGCTTTCTTGGTTGATACCGATGCAATGGTGGGCTCTAACCCATGGCACCAGATGACAGTGTTTAAATCACAAAAGCTACTAAATCACAATTATCTTAATGACCAGCGAGGTTCGATTGCGAGACAAGGAAGCTTGACCTACAGAGAGTTATGAAGATGATTACTAAATCCTGGTATCTTTAAGGGCAAAATAAGCAGGCAACAAACAAAAATAAAATGGGTCAGCATAAAGTGGAAGCCATTTTCTAAATTAAAAGTCATGATCCCTTGGATATTATTTAGATCTGAGTCTTTGTTCTGTCCATTGATTGAAGAAACAACTGAGTCTGTAGGAATAAGAAAGCTACTACATTACAACAAATATATACAGCAATAAGTCTCTTTTTATCCCCTATGGCTGACAATATGTTGGTGAAAATGGATTACTCAGCTATTTTGAGGATTATTGAATAGAAAATACTAAATGATATTGATACTTGGAGAAAAGAACTATCATGGCAACTTCCCTGTTAGAATGAAGACCAGAGAAAAAGTGGAACTCTGGCCAAAGTGCAACTAACAGTAATTACATTGGGTCTACAGACTCATCTGGTATCACTTCCTCTAATATATTACTCAGATTAACTTGCCCAGCAGTTAGAATAACACCATTGGATCACAGCCTATAAAATTAAAGCTATCATAATGAAGAAGAGCAAGTGCAAGTCGCCATGACTGCTGCCCCACAGAGAGAGAATACCAATTAAATCAATATCACATTTTGTGTGGATGGAAGAGGTTGGTGCCACCTCTGGAGATCTAAAGGACACCGGGGAGGGTGGGGGGCAGTGGCTTCTATCATATGTGATTGAATATACTAGAATATCCCTGAATAAAGCAGATAGAGATGAGAGAACAGTTGTAGAGTATCACAATCTCGACCTAATAGTAGCCCTGAGAGCAATTTTTCCTGCCAGGTATAATATTGTTGCCTGAGAAGATTAATGCATCATCTGGAACATGATATACAACCATTACTTTCATGAACATGTAGTTTTTAAAAAATCATTATTGGGAAAATAGATCAGAAAAAGTTTACATTTATATAAGGAATAAAAATACACATTGCAGTTTTGCCTCAGGGCTAGGTTAAGTCTGCAAAACTCTATATTGGCATAGTTCAAAAATATCTGGTCCATCTGAACTTCCAAAATTATGTCAAATTGATTTGTCACATCAGTGACACCAAGTTAATCAGGCATGATAATCAAAAGATGTCTTACATGCTGAAATCGTTGTTATAAGACCAATACTACAGACAATTGGAAATAAACCCTATAACTTTCAAGGATTATGCTCTTTATTAAAGTTTTTAATGGACCAGTGGTCAGGGAAACCCAGGATACCCCTTCACAGTAAAAAATAACTTGCCTAATCTTACAGCCCCTTCTATAAATAAGGAAGTACATAGCCTTTGGGTTTCTTCAGATTCTGGAGATGATGCATAATACTGCCATATATCCTGCTCTTGCAAATATATTGGGGAATACAAAAGTCTTTTCCTAGACTTTTGAGAAAGATAGTCCTAGATAATGAAAGGAT
Source organism: Carlito syrichta (assembly GCF_000164805.1). Lineage (NCBI taxonomy): Eukaryota > Metazoa > Chordata > Mammalia > Primates > Tarsiidae > Carlito > Carlito syrichta. The sequence continues at coordinate 255,718 of NW_007249917.1, read as the reverse complement.
GCTGTACTAGGCTAAATATCCCAAGCCTTACTTCATGGTCCATACAAACCGGAAACACTATTGTGATGGAGATGTCAAGGGTAGAAATTGGCACCAAGTGGAGCTCATAACAAGTCTTAATAGGAGTCCTCGTATAGGCCCCAAAGTTCAGGAACCAGTCTCTAGCATTTAAGCAGATAATTACACTTTCCTTAAGAAAAACTCTTGATGTGTTACTGGGCTGTGTTAGAACTGAATATTTGACCAAGCAGCACCATGTCTTTTTAATTATCACCATGAATGGTATCTTTTTGGTCACACTAAGGCAAACATTTGATTGGGCATAGCACCATTTAGCTCTAAATTATAAATTATACATCTGATCAACTTCAAACTAGGCCAGAAGGCATATGTAAGCCACATTAACAAGTAGTTCAGATAATCAAAAAACCATCAAAGTTGGAGCAGTGCACCATCAGCTGATACTTAGAAATGCCACTGAGGGAAAATGGCCCAGTCCCAGCTGCATTGGCTCACTATGAATGTACAAGCCACCAATGGATGGATTGGCTCATAATGGGTGTGCAAGTCAAAAGTGGATGATGCTGTATTACAGGATACTCAGTGATGGCTTTGAAAGAAAGGGTGAGGGACGATCTTTTATACAGGTCTAACTTTAGAAAGTATATTTTTTCATCCACTTTGTGAGGTAGAATACGTTTAGCTACGTGGTAGAATACATTTGGCTACATGGACTCAGGGACTATGCAACAATGGTCTTGGGCAGCTTAAAGGCAAACATTTGGAAGATTAGAAATAAGAAAATCTTGAGGAGAAAGCAGGTGAATAAACATACGGGAGTGGGCACAATGTATGATATTCTTTGACTCATGTCAACACTTACTAAAAAGCATCCACCATAGAAGAACCACTACGTAACAAGAAAAAATAAATAGCTAGTTGATATTAGCCAGCATTGTTCAGGAGGCACTCTAACGATAATGTATGAACACACACACACACATTAGATGTCTATAACGGCAAAGATGGAGTTTATGATCAGATTTAACAGCATGAAGAGCCTCTTATCAAGAGTAGTCTAGTTAGTGTCATTCCTGAGTGTAAACTAGCTTGCACCTAGCCCCAGTGCTGAGACACCTGTGTGATATCATTATTTATGGAAAGCAACTGGGCATCTAGTGGCAAGTTTACTAGCTAAGTCAGGCCCCTTATGTCCGAAAGTGCAAAATTTTTTTGCACAGGAATAAACATTATGGGGGGAGGGTTGTCTTACTTACTCTCAACCGGAAACATTATCTGGGACTTTAATGGATGCCTGATTTACATGCATGGAATGCCACACATCATAGCATCCAAACGAAGAGGTCTAAGTCACAAGGAAATGTGGGCGCAAGCCCATAACCACAAGATCCACAGGTCATATCACATAAACATAAGGCCAATTGTTCATATGATATACCACACCAAACAGAAAGAGCTGGCTTGTTAGAGCCCTGCCAGATACAACTGATACAACTGAAGCACCAAGAATTGATGCAATATTCTGCAAAGATGAGGTGACATGATTCAGGTATCAGAATGCAAATGAAAGCATAGACATTCATATGATACTGTGTCCCAAACAGAAAGGAATATATGAGTCCAGGATTCAAACCTGAAAGCAAGATTTTCTTCACTTACCATCATTTCCAAAGATCATTTATTCACTTACCATCATTTCCAGAGATCTACTTGGAGATGCTGTGCTCTCTTCCATTTCTGCAACTCCAGGCTCTGCAGTAGTTGGATGTTGTAGATTCCCAAAGAGACCCATTCTTGACAGTGCATGCAACAAACATTCCACTGAATTACAAATTATGGTTGTCACCTGAGTGCTGTAGACTCTATGAAAACACAAATAAGGGTACAATTAATTCTAAACTGGTAGTCAGGGAAGACTTCACAATATCAAGTTAATTTAAGCAGGGGTTTGGATATTATTTACTATTTTTTTATTACTATTATAAACATGTGGGGTGCAATACAGAGTTAGGGTTCTGATCAGGAATTCATTGCCAGTTCCAATTTCCATAAGGGTGTCTCCCGCATTTTCTGTTTCTTATAGTTTGAGGTTTTACATTTAGGTCTTTGATCCATTTAGAGTTAATTTTTGTGTATGGTGATAGGTAGGAGTCGTGTTTTAATCTTCTGCATGTGACCAGGCAGTCTTCCCAGCACTACTTACTGAATAGGTTCTCTCCCCGGGGGTTGTTGTTTATTTACTATTAATAAGGTCAAATATGGTCGAGTATTGGCTTAATTCTGATAAAAGTAGGGAAAAGAGAGGTTACGTTTTTTTTCCCCTCAGATGAGGTTGCTAGGCCTCTTTAGGATGGAGTGGTAAGGGAGAGGGAGGGAGAGGAAGAAATCTCATATTTTTGAACCATGCTATTTGCTATAAGGCAACCCTGGGTATCCAGTTTACTAAGAATTTAAATAATTGATTTTTTATGCTCACATTAATGTATTTTTGACATCAATATAGACAAGATACAAAGTATATTATAATAAAATACTCAAAAAAGCATAAGTCAATATTCTATTTTAAAACATTTTTTCTTGTTAGATGTTAACACATATTTAAAAGTAAAATAGCTTTGTTTTCAATCATATGGTGTTCATAATAAAGGATAGCAAAAATAAATTGGCATTCCCAATAAAAGATATGAGTTATATTTTCCATGAATTGCTCACTTCTAACAGGCTCAACACTCATTGATTTTTTTTTTTTATTTACAGGGAATTAAAATGTTTTTGCCCTTGTTTCCTTTACTGATAATTGTCCTTGGAACAACAGCTACAGAACCTCATCCAACCTCAGATGACTGTATCTATTGTCATTTGGAGAAGTCAGCTTAGTGACAAGGTAATTGTATTAACCATTCATCAAGCTTTGCACTATTTGATTCCATCAAGGGAGATAACTGTGAGTGCAACAATGCTTAAATTTCTCTGAAATGTCCTACTTAGCCCATCACAATAAAAATTCATTACTAGCAAGGAAAGCAGTAAAAGTGTATTTATTTTAATATGAATTATCCAGAAACAAGACAAACATGAATTGGAAGACAAGAAATAATGCAGATGGTGCAGAATTGTTCCACTAATTGTTTTGGCTTCCAATACTGCAGTACAGTTGTTTCAATTTCTATCTAAACAGAATGACCTATGGGCTTTGTTATCTTGAGAGAAACATAATTATCTGCTGCTTTTGCAACTTCATGGATTATTAAGATGAATTAGAACTTGTGTAGACTTAGAAAACAGACTCCCTGATTTAACACTTTTGCAAGATTAGACATAACTCAATGGCAATTCTATAACCTTAGAAACTCTGAGAAGAGAAAAATTTCAAGGTAAAGGTTAATCAAAGGGAAATCAATTAAATTTAACCGGAGTGTGCAAAGCCACTTATAAAATACTATCTCTTCAGATTAATAAAGAACAATAGAAAAGGAAATAAAATTGCATCCACATTTCCACAATTCAAAGTTAATTTATTCATATTATTTACATATTATTGTGTGCATGGAATTTTCTTTTTTTTCCCCTCTTTTTTTAGTTTTTGATTTTAAAGATGTGGGGTACAATTCAGAGTTAGGTATGCAAAAGTTCTTCATGCAGATACCCTTATTGATGAGGGATGCACCCCCTCCCCTAGCAGTTTCCCACTACTTCCAATCTCAAGTTTTCTCATTCTTGTAGTTCATGTGTAACCATATATAAGTTCCTTATCCAATTTTTAAAAATAAATCTAGTAGAATTAAATGATAATTTATTGCCTTGCTTTGAAACATTATCTATTTTTGTTGTTATAAATCATTCTTAATTCAACATTTTGCAACAAAAAATGTTTTTATATTGTAGATGATTTCTGTATTTAAAAGATATTACCTAATTTACAGTAATTGTTAAAGGATATAAAATAATTTAGGATTTTGTATGCAGTAGATGACTAGTGTTATATGATGATTAATTTTACAGCACGTGGATTAATATTAAGTTTAAATGGTTAGGCTCAATACATTTGAATTGAGGTCACATGACAATCATCAACTTTGAAGTAGCCATGTGGTATGATATTGAAGATTAATTTTCCCAAATAGAGCATACAATTTTAAGGTTTAGTAGTTCAGTAGTTGATGAGCTCTGGGTTAACATTTTTCATAGGAAATTGGATATTGGCAGTAGGTAGCATACAGTGAAATCAAAGTCAATCACTGCATTCCAAGTTGTAGCATTGGGTGGCATACAGGTAGGAAGAAATCCTTGGGAGACTGAGTAGTCATGCCTCTTAGTCACTATAAAGATAACTACAAAGACTTTTGCAACAGACCTGCTGCCAGCTTCTGATTGTCATTAAGAATATATCTGGAGGAAAAAATTAACTTAAAGGCTTTCCTATCCAAATTAAGGCTTGAGGAAAGAATCAGGGAGGTTTTATGGATCCTTAAAGAAATGTCATGGCAGGGCAGAAAAGCCTGAGAATCTAGCCCAGAGCCTGAGGGTGGATTTCAGAGATGCTAATCATGTAAGTGTGCAATCCTAATGCTTACAAGCTAAGGCAAGTGGGCTTATAAAAACAGGACTTTGGAACTTGCATGAGGTCATTTGGATAGATCCAGATGAAGTTAATATCTCTGACATTTCAATTTCCCTTTGAAACGTCCTGGCTATTGGAAGCCAAACCCACCCCTTCCCCTTCTAAGAGACCAGACTTTTCTTACATTAAAGCAAACAAACAACCTTCCTTCAGTTATCTACTCTGGGGCAGCTGCCTCAAAATGGGACTCTTTCTATTCCATCACTGAAACTCAGAGGCCAGTGAATCTCAGGAGTAATACCAACTTTCTATGGCATACAGCACATTATAGTTGTAGGGTATTGCCAATTTACTTCAGCAAGATTCGTAGAAACAAGAATGGAGATAGAATCTAAGAGAATTCAATCACTAAATATAAAGTATAAGATTAAATCAGACCAAATCTAATGAAATGGGTTTGCTCCTCTAGGGAGTAGGGATGCAATGTGTTGGGAGTGGTGTCAAGTCTGCTGAACTGGATAATTATAACCTGGACTTAGTAGTAGTCTAGGGCTTTTCAGTTCCAAGTGTGGTCAAACAACCCTCTGGGAGCGTGAGCTGGGAGCTTTAGCAATGTAGAATCTAAGGTCCCATGCTATAGCCATAGATTAGCCTCAACATTTTAACAAGATTGCCAAAATATTTGCATGTATATTAAAGTTTTAAAAGCAGTATGAAGTGCACCGACAGAAAGAACGACAGCATACTTAAAATTTATTGAAAATCTTTGTCTTTCTTTTCTTTCTTGGACTGAAAAATGATAATAAAATGCTGCCATAGGGTAGGATAAAACTGCAATTAATATTAGGCTTCATGATTATTTTTAATAATTCTTTTTTTTTTTCTTTTTTCCCTTATATTCCTTATTGCCACTATTTTATGCAATGAACAATACTAGTAGACAATGTTGTATCTTTAGTATGAGTCTGACTAAATGGCTGCTTTTGCTCAACAACAACATTGTGTTGTTACAACAGACTTGTATATTCAGCAAAAATATTGACTGCTTTGCAGAAAATCTTTGTTGACCACTAATACAAGCAAACCATAACATTGGAACCTGAGTGACAAAAAGTTTGAGTGTGGTAGTTCTCCATTTACCATATCATTCCTCAGCTTGATTATGCTCTGTGTCCTGGAAAAAGTGACCTCTATTTATCTATGACGTATGTTGCCCAAGTAACCTTGCTCTCTGTGTCCTGGAAAAAGTGACCTCTATTTATCTATGACGTATGTTGCCCAAGTAACCTTGCTCTCTGGCTTCTAGTTAGATTTGAGCAATGGGTACTGTAAGCTGGGCATCAAAGAGCAGGAGAAGAGAGAAGTAGAGGTATTGTTCTCTCTGACATATTAGTTGTGGGCAATAGCAGTTATGCAGTTATCCATTTTCTAACTAGACTTGCCTTACATTTTTTTAGAATAAATGTACTTTGGACCAGATATATTATTGTTAATATGAAGTAGGTTTGTTTGTTTTATTCCCATCTGGTTGGCATAGATAGTTCTATCAATATTTTTGAATGAAATTTGCCTGATCACACTGTCTTTGTGAATTCTGGTATAAAAGTTAGATTATCCTCGTAGAAAATAGAGGTAAGCATTTTTTTTTCTTTTATCTATACTCCAAAAGACTTTATATGACTGAACTTACCTTTTTTTTCTTTCTTGTTTTAGATTAAAAAATATAGTTTATTTAGAAAGTAAATGAGAGAGAGAGGATTAACCTCCCCAAGGTAGGAGAGGGGCCAAAGCTTAGGAAAATATGGCGGTGGACATAGCTCAAAGAACACATGGTCAGACTATCATTTAGCAAGGCAATGGCCTGAACTTACCTGTTCTTAAACACAGATTGACTGGCACTCCCATTAAACCACTGTTTCAAATATTGTAAGAGTTCAAAAATTCAGCTTTCTCTTTCTTTGAGGTAGATTTTATTAATAATACTTCCTAAGAATTTTCCAAATCTATATTTTAACATATACCAGTATAAAAGTAGGCCATTATAATTCCTTTATAATCTCCACTGAACCATGTTTTTCTTCCCAATAGAATTTGTGTTCTCTCTTTGCATCTCTGTCTCTCTATGTCTATCTCTCACTCCCTGTTCTCACTATTTTCAATCTCATTAAATGTTTGCTTATTTTACTATAAATTTCAAGTTTAGATGTATTGATTCTCTTTTTTGTGTGTCTAGTTTGTTATTGTATGTCTTCATTTATTTATAAATTATCCTTGATTTTTACTTATGTTGTTTTTGACTTTGAAGTTTGACATATCTTACTAATTTTAAGATTTTCTCATGCAATTATTATTTATTTCCCAATTTAAGTATTTAATGAAACTTGATTCTAGATGAGCTTTTAGTTGTCTTGTTTTATCCAAGTAAATTAAGTTCCTTGCTTGCTATTCTTAAAGAAACAAAAAATGACTAGTCCCTCCAAGTAGGGAAAAATGAAACTTTTGATTCACATGCAGATATTTCCATAATTTAAATATATATAATTTGGGAAAAATGGTATGGGATAAAATGGTAAGTATTGGCATATGTAGAATTTTGAAGACAGAGGTAATAAAAACATACTTGACTTGAAAATGTAAAATATAAAAAAAGTCATTTATTTTATTACTCCATTGTGAATACAATAAACATGCTCATATTTCTTAATTTAATTTGATTATAGAAAAAAGACCAGGTACATAAATTTAATAAAAATTTATGAGAACTTTTATTGGAAATATCTTAGATATCTAAATAAAAATATAATATTTATAATATACTAGCTACTAACATTAATAATTGCTTTACTTTATCATTGAACTCTGTTTTTCCCTTCATTAATTCTTAGTCTGAGGAAGCATCAGTATCTTATTTCTTTATTTCCTTTTGCAGAATTGCATGAGTTTTGGTGCAAAAGATATAGCCCTGTTGTTTATTCTCCAATTATAATTCACAATTTCTTGGATAAATTGCAAGTTGACCCTCATTCATTTTCTTTCCTGAAATGTCATTACACTGGTCCATAAAAGTTAATAATCTCACAACTAAAGCTTTAATTCTATACATTACCTCAATCGCAGTAGATTTCATCATTTCTAAATCATAAACAATTGTTTTAAAGTATTTTCACTTCCTTGGCTATGGTCTCTCCTTCTTTTCTTGGCTATGGTCTCTTCTTTCTTTAACTATGGTCTCTTCTGTCTTCCTTTCCCCCTACTATTTCATATTGTCACCAATATCAAGTGTTCCTTCTTAGTAAGACTGACCTTTCTCCTTCCTGGAGAGGCTTCCCCCAACTTGACATGAATCTTTATTCAATTGTGTTTCCTTTTGCTTAATTTTAAAATTTTCTTTCTCTATTCAATTATTTTCCTGTACTTACAAATTCTCATTATCTTAGAAATAATGGGACAGGAATGCTTTCCCTTATGATAAGCAAATTCTAATATATTGAGATAATAATAAAATAAAAGGTAAGAGGTGCATCTTTCAAAACATTTTTATTTAAAAAATGTATTTAAAGATAAAAATATTCCCAGTTAATAAACTAAATTTATTTATTTATTTATTTATTTGTTTGTTTGTTTAAAGAAAGGAAAGTTTATTTAAAAGTAAATTAGAGAGAGAAGGGAGAGAGAAGATTCACCTTCCCAAAGCGGGGGGGAGGGGCAAAGCCAGGAAGCATGGTGCCAGCCATAGCTCAAAGAGCACATGGCCACACCAGAGTCTAGCAAGGCAATGGCCAATAAACTAAATTTAAAAAGTCATCTTAGTGACTCATTGACAAAGAGACATAAATCAAAAGAAAATATTGTTTTTAAAAATTTTCAATTCTGGTGTTACCTACTATAGTCATGCTACCTTATTTTTTGAAAAAAAGTGCAAAGACATGTTTAATCTATTTCTCATTCAACATTTCAGAATGTATTTTTGTGCCATTCACCTTCCTATAAAATATTTTTACAGAGCTGTATCAGAATATACTATTAAGTGCATCATAAAAGATTAGAGTATAATTTCTTTTGGCACCCTATTTAATGTTTACTATTGACTTCAAAGGACATTCAGGATATAGAAGAATTATTTTCCCAGGGGTACAAATAAAAAAATAATACTGTCAGCAATTCTCATAGACAAGTGATGTAGAGGCAGTTTTCGCAAACACATTGTCTCCTTTAAACCAGAAATGATTTGTGTGTGTTCTTGAGGCAATGTCTATTTGCAGAAGTGTTAACATTAACATCAGTAGCTAGAAAATGACAGCAAATGACAAATGGTCCTCAGGTGTAAAAATCAACAAGTAAGAGCCTTGGCCTTTGGAAAAATGTCAAGATGACTATGAGTGACTATAGATCACAAAAGGATCACAAACTGGAAACTTGCTTAGATAAAGGTCAGACCCCTACCATCATCCCTGAAGCATTCTAAGGTGGCAACATTAATAATACTAATACCCGGGGAAGTCAAGGAGAGTATTTAGTTGGTGTGTGTGTGTGTCTGTGTGTGTGTGAAGAATTTATTCTCCAATCCCCTTCTCCCCATTAAAACTTTTTGATGGAAATGATACTTCATTAGTAAACAAAGATGACTGTAACATGTTCTGTTTCCATATGCTTTTAGTAGGAAAATTGGAAAATAATGGGGAAGGGAGCATGATGCACGGCATCCATTGCAAGAACAGCATTTCCATATATGATATGGAAAGATTGGGAGTAGACACTTAGAGAGTATGTAAAAGACCATATTGAAGCAGTCATACCTCTGTTTAGCAGAGCTAAAAATGCTGGTGAACATTACTAGTAGTTGCAGTCGTCTGTCATTTTCTGTAAAATGGGTAGGTCTTCTTTATTAAACCATCCTCTATTTCTAGTATTTAGGGCATATCTTTATGAATCAGAATAAATGAATGAATGAACAGATAAATAAAACTCTTATCAACATCTATATAATGGACAACAAAATAAGTAAAATGTGGATGAATTTAGGAAATATATATGTAAGTATAACAGAGTTGAGTATAGTAATTCTCTTCACTTCTGGTAAAAATACATTTGGTAATCTTAGAATGTAATTTAAAATCACAGTTCATCACATTCTTCATTTGCCTATCATAGTTGATGAATAATCCTTTGTACACATTAGTCCTGAGAATCACAACTAATGTGTTAAACGTCCAGAAAGTTCTTAAAAGAAAAACTTCTGAATCACTTCTTATTAACATTTCATATAATGCAAATAAAAATGTAAAGTGATTAATGATTATCATAATGGGCAAAAGACCTACTAACTGGGCAACATTTTTGACACTCTCTGGATTTTAAAAGGAATGCTCCAGTGACCAGTTTTAATTTATGAGATACTTTTACATTATGCTAAATAAAATTCATAGAAAGCTATTGATTTGAACTGAGCTATTGTTCTAGGTCTAACAGACCAAACCAAAATGGAATTAATTTTGCTGGCATTCCATACCACAAACCAAAACTAAATTGTTTTTCTCACCTTGCAAAAAATCAGGAAAGAGTTAATAGCCAAATCTCCAGGCCGGCCATTTTTAGCAGACTGATAAGGGAGTCACCTCTACTTTAACATTGCAAGGAAAGTAACTGAAACAACCACTATTATTTTTGTTCTTTGTTTCTGTTTTCCTTAGCCTTTTCTGTCTATAAAGCAAAACTTCTCTGCTGAGCTGATTGGTGTACTCTTTTCATTTCATAAAATAAGATGTTGCTCAGCTCTAAAATTTCAAATAAAAGCCAATTAAAATACTTTAATTAAATCTGTTGTAACAGGGCTTGGTTGCTCAGCCTGTAATCTCGTGCTTTGGGAGGCTGAGGTGAGTGGATTGCCTGAGCCCGCAGGTTTGAGACCTGGCTGGGCAACTTGGCGAGACCTCATCTCTACAATAAATCAAAAATTTAGCCGGATATGGTAGCACACGCCTGTAGTTCCAGCTACTTGAAAGGCTAAGGCGGAAGGATCGCAGAGCCCAGCAGGTCGAGGCTGCAGTGGCCGGGAGTGGCCACTGCACTCCAGTCTGGGCGACAGAGTGAGACTCCAACTCAAAAAAAAAAAAAAAAAAACCAAAAAAAAAAACTCTTGTAATTTTGTCTTTTGACAGTTTGGGGAACCAAGGACAACAAAGGAATCTGAAGGACACCCAAGACCCCTTGGAGAACACAGGGTAAGTGTCTCTGACCCCTTTTGAGGTCCCCTGTCTTCCTCATGAAGCCGGAGGGTTGTAAAATTCAAGTTTCTCAGGTCAGAATCTGCTTTGTCTGCAGCAAGACCTCCAGACTTTTGTGGTGTTTGAATTCAGGGGTAGTTTGTGCTGTGAGAGAGTACATGATCTTGGGGTAGTTTCCAAGGATTCCTTTGTGTTATGAGAAAGCTTATAATCCTTTTAGTGTTTGTAGTTGAACCATGATTTCTGACACCAAAATTATTAAACCTGAACCCCTCTCTTTGGGAACTTCTTCCCAGAAGGCAGAGCTTATTGTACTAACCAGGGCACTTACCTTCGCAGCTAACAAGAGAGTAAACACGTACACTGATTCTAAATATGCGTTTCATATTGTACACTCACATGCTGCTGTTTGAAAGGAATGGGGATTCCTATCAACCAAGGTCTCTCCCGTCACTAACACCCCACTTATACCCCAGCTTTTAAAGGCAGCTAACAGTAGTGACCATTAAGTTACTGGCAAGAGCTATAGTTTTAAATGTAATGACAGCCAATGGTTATTACTGCAGGCAGTGTGAACTATGAGTTTTGAAATTCACAAGAATTTGAGTTCTATCTGCTTTGTATCATTTTCTTGCATGCTAAAAGAGGGTACAACTATTAGCTAAGTTGCTCAAGTACATCCTAAACACAAGTCACAATTTATCTTGTGGATATTGGTTAGGCACTCAAGAAATATTAAGGAGCTTGCCACCAAAAGAATAAGTCTACCATAAGAGTATAAACTGAACATGAACTTGATAGCACCCTCCAACTTCAAGAAAATACTCTTGCAATGAAAACATTACGTGACCCAACACATTGGAATTTCTCTCTTAGGCTTTTACCTTGACTCAGAGAGACCAAAGATTAAACAATATAGTACTTTAAGAAGAGCATGTGAAAATGAGGGCTCCCAAATCCGACCCACCCAGGGATACCCACTGATGTACACAAGCTTCTAAAAAAAATTCAGAAAAGAACTTGCCTCTTTTAAAATACTCAATTTTAAAAAATGAAAAGTTTAAGTAACTGATAGATAAGAAAAATGGAATCTACTAACCATTTTTCTTAACTACTGTCCTGTAAAGTGTTTGCAAAATGTAGGTCCTCGGGCCAAGCAAGTTTGTGTCTTTTTTTTTTTATAGCTATCTATGCAGAATCCAAGTTTTAAGCACATGATTTTTAGATCTTATTAATTAAAGGGATGTATCCTGAAGTCAGTGATCTAATTATAGCACACACTGAATAAAAAAGATCAAAATAAATCAGTCTCTAAAATACATTTCCTGGTATTTAGCCGACTCTTTTGAAACTCTTAGTAAATAATTGACATCTGTAAAGAAAAAAAAACCCACTAGAAATTTATACAATAGAAGAGAACATTGGTCTTTAAAAAGTCTCATTTTTGACTATTTTGTCTTAAAAGGTCTTCCTATCACTTCCTACCTACCTACTTTTTTTGTCTAGGTAAATACTGGTATTTAGACCTGCAATCCAAGTTTCATGCCTTTAAGATATACACTTTCTACCTTATTTTACACAAAAATTATTCCTTTTGAAATGCAAACTTGGAGTGGAAAAATTTGGATGTTATTAAAAATAGGATGAATAAAATGAAGATTAATGGAGAGGTTAAATCTACCAATGTTTGATGGACCACAGGGACACCTTACTGGTCCCCCAACATTTTAGCACACCCCCAAAACCTTTTTGTTCTACTTACATCACTTTGGAGACATTTAGAAACCCAAGGGTCATAGATCACAATGAGCAACCTAAGTTATAGATGCTTAGGGCGATGGAATAGGTAATTAAAAGATTAATGTGAAAAAGGAAAATAAAAAATTTGGAAGTTGACAAATGAAAAAATCTTAATGAAACCTGTAAGGTCTGCCTCTGTCTATTGGTGTATATACATCTATATATGGATGTAATATATAGATGTTATACACACACACACACACACACACACACATATACACAATGTATATCTGACATTTGTCTAGGATAATGGTGTCAGACTATATAAAACATCTCTAATTGACCTAAATAAAAAATAAGCACCTACATAAAGATAAAACCTAATCCAGCTGCCTTTTACTTCCTGTGACTTGGCTAAATCTTTGTTAAATAAACTAACTATATACTTGTCAGTAAAATAAAAATAGGAATGTCTTTAGAATTGTCATAGTAAATAGAATACATACACACATTTTTTTGCTTGAATATGCTGATGAGAAGGTTTGTGTTGTCTCTGATAGATCTTCAATTCATAAAACTAAAAGTTAAACCTAGAATCCAAATGCATAATAAAAATAAATTGCTTAGATAATGTCAGTAGTGGAGAAAAAAACGGAGTGTAGAAAACTATGCTTAACTTTTACATCTTATTTTCATTGCATCTGTGAAATTTTTGATACTTCTCTGATTTCTCAAGAAATAAGATAATGGTTAGATGTGTTTTCCATGAATAATTAAAAAATAATTGTTGAGAATAAATAAATCAGAAGAATGTAAATAGGATAAAGATTTATAAGTAAATCTTTTAAAGTTTTGAAATCCTTTTTGGTAATATAAAATCTTAAAGTCATTTTATGATAAATATTATTAAGAAATAAATATTCACAGAATATCTGAGGGATTTCTAAATCAGCTAAAATACTGAAACATTAATTGCTGAATGTAAGTTTAAAGTACATGTATTTTGACATTTGTTGTTATATGGTATAGATGAACTTTACCGATGTTTGGATTTGGTAATAAACATGAAAAAAGTGTATTATAAGAAAACATGATTGTGAAAATTATGAAATGCTGCTCATACACAAAATTTTTATATAAAATTTTCAAAATTGCTTGACTTTTTGGCTTTTACTGGAAGATAAAGTTAGCAAGAGTTGAAGATTCTATTTACAATGTAATAATTAAAACTAGAAGTAGTAAATGAAACAACTTTATGCAACAAAATCAAAACACACTTTTGGGTAAAAAAAAAAGCTGTAAGGTATGAGAATGTTTTGTTTTGCTAAGATAAAAGAAATAATTTTTGTTCTGAAAGAGAATGACTGATTGTTCCAATACAGGAAAAAGGAAAAGTAGTGTAGGACAAATAATTGAAGAGACATAAGAAAGTTGTAGGCACTTTCTGGAAGATAAATGTTTGGAAGAGAATTTTGCGTTTCAAGTTGGCTAAAATTAAAAGGTAATTATTTATAAGATGTTTTCAAATGTTGAGAATTAATATCAAAAGTGCACTGATACCAAAACCTATAATTTTGCCCTCGTTTTTAATACATATCTTAGTTTCTGTTACCAGATACATTATCTTTAACTTCAACAAAAAAATTGAAAGTCATGAGAAAAAGAAAGAAAAAAATTAGAAATTATGAAAAGACAAAGGAATAATATAAGCATCATAACTAGACTTGATATGGCACTGATTGTGAAATATCAGATAGAAATTTAAGTTAACTATGATTGATGATCAAGGGTTCTAATGGAAAAATCAGCAATATGCGAGAACAGATGAGTAATGAAACAAAAAGATGAAAACTCACTCTAAGAAGTAATTAAATAAATGCAGAACATAAAAAACACTGTAACAGAAACGAAGTATACTTTATTGGGTAGAAAGAATTTGGATAAGGAAAAATTTATGAAGCTTAAAGATGTATTAATAGAAGTTTCTTAAGTATAAATACTAAATGTAAATGCTAAAATGTAAAGTGAAGAAAGGATAAAAATAACAACAAAAGCAAACAGCAATGACAAAATCACAATATCCAGAACTGTGAGACAATTTCAAAAAGTGTAAAATTTGTTTTATTGGAATACCAGAAAGATAATAAACAGTGAATCTAGCAGAAAAAACAATTGTGTAATAATGAATAAGAAATTTCCAAACATAAGAACTATATCAAACCACAGTTCAAGAAGTGCAGATGACAACAAGCAGGAAAAATACCAAAAGACCTATACCTTAGCATATCATATTAAAATGGCAGAAAACCAAAGACAAAAAAAATCTTTAAAAAATACAGAGGAAATTAAACACCATACATATATGGAAAAAAAATAAGAGTAACTTTTTATTAAAAAACAAATGTGGGGAATAAAATGAAGACATTGGAGAGACGGGGACAAGATGACAATGGCATACGTGAACTTGTGAGATTCTCACAATGGACCAAGATTACATACTGTTGAATGGACAGATTGTAAGGCAGAGGGAAATAGGTTCCAGTGTGCTCATACACCTGTTCATGGATGCTAGAATCAGCATATACATTCTGAACCACAACTTCCCTCTCAATTAAACATCAAAACTGCAAAAAGTACAGATTGTAGCCTATGCTCCAACCTGAAAAGTGAACATAGCCAGAAGACCCTCATAAGGAAGAACAGGATATTGCAGAAGAGAAATAAAAGCAACCCCACCTTCCCTCAAAAACAGAATTTAAAAAAGGGAGGGAAAGGTGGAGAGAGAGAAAAATCTACACAGATGAAGAAAAACCAAAAGAAGAGTATGGGTCTCTCCCAGACCCCTGGGAGGGCAGACACTGAGAAAACTGACTTCGGAATGCAAACAATGAAGAGCCCC
>NW_007249917.1:238539-240253 GCF_000164805.1 Carlito syrichta | reverse complement strand
AAGTGACTTTAGTCTGATCTCTTATTTTGACTTTTGATTTTATCATTTTGACTGTTTTGATCACTTTTGTTTGCTTTCTGACTTAAACTGTTTCATAATGTTGTTGGTCTGTCTCTGTGTAGCTACCAGTATTCTTTAGGGAATCTTTTTATGTGTCTTTTTTCACTTCTCTCTGACCTTGTGTCGCATTCTCACCTGATAGTTGGTATGTATGTCTGTTTTCCCTCTCGCTGTTCTCTCTTTCTAACCTCCTATTGACCCCCCCTTCCTCCATTATTTTCCTCTTTTATACCCCCTTTTAATCTAGGGGCCAAGCCTACATACTTCTGCATGGACAGATTGTAAGGCAGAGGGAAATAGGTTCCAGTGTGCTCATATACCTGTTAGAGGATACTAGAATCAGCATATACATTCTGAACCACAGCCTCCCCCTCAATTAAACCTCAAAACTGCAAAAGGTACAGCCCATAGCCCACACACTCCACCCTCAAAAGTGAACAAAGCCAGAAGACCCTCATAAGGTAGAACAGGATATTGCAGAAGTGAAACAAAAGCAACCCCACCTACCCTCAAAAACATAATTAAAAAGGGGGAGGGAAAGGGAGAGAGAGAAAAATCTACACAAATGAAGGAAAACCAAAAGAAGCGTATGGGTCTCTCCCAGACCCCTGGGAGGGCAGACACTGAGAAAACTGACTTCGGAATGCAAACAATGAAGAGCCCCCAGAATGAAGGGTCTCAAACTACAAACGTAGATATCAAGACAATAATGGAGAGATTAAAAAGAATTGAGGAGACACAAGAAGAAACTAGGAAGGAGCTGATATCTGAGATAACAGTAATAAAGAATACTGTGAATGAAATAAATAACAAACTGATAAGCATGGAAAGCAGAATTACCCAAGCAGAAGAAAGAATCTCAGAGCTTGAGGACCAAAATATGGAAATAACCCAAACTCTGAAAAACACAGAAAATAAACTCAAAAAGACAGAACAAAACCTTCAAGAGATGAGCAATTACCTCAAGAGGCCTAACCTATGAGTAATTGGACTTCCTGAGGCAGAAAGAGAGACTGAGACCATACTGGAACAAACTTTCCGTGAGATCATTCAAGCAAACTTCCCTTATCTAATCAGTGATGCAAATATTCAAACACAAGAGATTCAGAGAACCCCTGCAAGACAACAAATGAGAAGACCAACTCCTAGACACATAATAATTTGCCTAAACAAAGTAGGCATAAAAGAAAAAAATCCTAAAGGCAGCAAGAGAAAAAGACCAGATTACCTACCATGGAAAACCAATCAGAATAGCAGCAGATTTATCTACAGAAATCCTGCAGGCTAGGAGAGCTTGGAGCCCTATCTTCAAAGTCCTAAAAGAAAAACAATTTCAAACAAGAATAACTTACCCAGCCAAGCTAAGCTTCATCAGTGAGGGAGAATTAAAATCTTTCACAGGTACCCAATCCCTAAGAACTTATGCTTCCACCAATCCTTCTCTACATGAAACACTTAAGAAAGTACTAAACACAGAAGAAAAGGAAAAAAGAACAACGTTTTTCACAAGAGTACGGGGAAACGAATAAAATATACATGAACCAACCCCAAACCAAAGGAAAGACAAAAAAAAAAACAAGTGGAAGAACAATAACTCTATAAGAACTCTATGATAGGGACAAACTCTCACATTTCAATAATTAGCCTGAATGTG
>NW_007249917.1:234980-238154 GCF_000164805.1 Carlito syrichta | reverse complement strand
CACCAAAGACATGGACACTAAACAGCATGATGCTAAACAACTCCTGGGTCAATGATGAAATCAAAATAGAGATCAAAAGATACCTGGAAACAAATGAAAATGAAGAAACTTCTTAACAAAATCTCTGGGACGCCTTGAAAGCTGTAGTAAGAGGGGAATTTATATCCCTACAAACACACATGAAGAAAATGAAAGGAACACAAATTAACAGCCTAACAAGCCACCTAAGGAAGCTGGAAAAACCACAAAACTCTAATTTCAGCAGAAGAATCCAGATCACCAAAATAAAAGCCCAAATCCAGGACATACAACACAAAAAGATAATACAAAAAAATCAATGAAACAAAAAGCTGGTTCTTCAAAAGGATAAACAAGATCGATGGTCCCCTAGCTAAACTGACCAAGCTAAACTGACCAAGAAAAGAATCACACAAGCTAAACTGACCAAGAAAAAAATCAAACAAGCAAAATCAGAAACACAAAAGATGAAGTCACATCTGACCCTGAAGAAATACAAAAGATCATTAGAGACTACTATGTACCCTTGTATGGAAATAAACTTGCAAACCTTAAGGAAATGGAGGACTTTCTGACATCACACAACCTACCTAGGTTGGAACAAGAAGAAATTGAGACCCTAAATAAACCAATAACAATCAAGGAAATCGACTACGTAATAAGAAAATTTCCTACAAAAAAAAGCCCTGGACCAGATGGTTTTTCGGCAGAATTCTACAAGACATTTAAGGAGGAGCTGATACCAATCCTACTGAAGGTATTCCAGGCAATTCAAAAAGATGGAATGCTCCCCAAATCATTTTACGAAGCCAACATCACATTGATACCCAAGCCAGGTAAAGATCCAACAAAGAAAGAGAACTACAGGCCAATATCTTTGATGAACATAGATGCTAAAATTCTCAACAAGATCCTAGCAAACCGGATTCAGCAATACATCTCAAAAATCGTCCATCATGACCAAGTAGGCTTCATTCTTGGGATGCAAGACTGGTTTAACATTCGTAAAACCATAAATGTAATTAAATACATCAACAGATGTCAAAACAAAAACCACACGATTATATCATTAGATGTAGAAAAATCTTGAAAAAAACCCTTGAACATCTAGGCATATGGGGTACATACCTCAAAATAGTAAAAGCCATCTATGAGAAACCCACAACCAGCATACTCCTAAATGGACAAAAATTGGAATCATTTCCCCTGAAAACTGGAACAAGACAGGGATGCCCACTCTCACCCCTCCTGTTCAACATAGTATTGGAAGTCCTAGCTCGAGCAATCAGAGAAGAGAAGGCAATCAGGGGTATCCAAATAGGAAAAGAAGAAGTCAAGTTATCTCTCTTTGCAGATGATATGATTGTGTACCTTGAAAACCCAAGAGAATCTGTCAAAAACCTCTTTACACTGATAAAGGCCTTTGGAAAAGTCTAAGGATACAAAATAAATGTACGAAAGACAATTGCATTTCTCTACACCAATAATAAACAGACAAAAACCCAAATAAAAACACAATTCCATTCACAATAGCCACAAAAAAAAAAATGAAACACCTTGGTATCTTTCTAATCAGAGACATGAAAGACCTTTACAATGAAAACTACAAAACACTACTCAAAGATATCAAAGATGACACAAACAAGTGGAAAACTATCCCATACTCATGGATTGGAAGAATCAACCTTGTGAAGATGTCCATCTAACCTAAGGCAATCTACAAATTCAATGCAATACCCATCAAATTACCAGTAACATTCTTCTCAGACCTAGAAAAAAAAAAAAAATTCATATGGAAACACAAACGTCCAAGCATAGCCAGAACAATCCTCAGCAAAAAAAAAACAAAGCAGGTGGTATCACATTACCAGACTTCAAACTTTACTATAAAGCTACAATCATCAAGACAGCTTGGTATTGGTATAGGAACAGGTATATAGATCAATGGAATAGAATTGAGATTCCAGAAGCAAAACCTCAATTTCTCATCTTCAACAAGCCTCCACCACCTACCCCTGGGGAGAGGAGAACCTATTCAGTAAATGGTGCTGGGAAAACTGGCTGACCACTTGCAGAAGATCAAAACAGGACCCCTATCTATCCCCATGCATAAAGGTTAACTCCAAATGGATCAGAGACCTAAATGTAAAACCTCAAACCATAAGAACCTTAGAAAATGAAGGAAATACCCTCATGGAAATCGGAACTGACATCCAATTCCTGAACAAAACCTGAAACCCACAGGTCATAAGAGAGAAGATAGACAAGTGGGACCTTATTAAACTGACAAGTTTCTGCAAAGCCAAAGAAACCATCAAGAGAACAGGGAGAGAGCCTACAGACTGGGAAAAAGTATTTTCCAACACCAGGTCTGACAAAAGCTTAACATCCTGGATCTACAAGGAAATCAAACGTGCTGAAAAGAAAAAAACAAACAACCCCATTGGGCAAAAGATATGAACAGACACTTCACAAAGGAAGACATCCGGGCAGCCAACAGACATATGAAAAAATGTTCAACCTCACTAATCATCAGGGAGATGCAAATCAAAACCACACTGAGATACCACCTAACTCCAGTCAGAATGGTAATTATCAACAACTCAAAAAATAACAGCTGCTGGAGAGGGTGTGGCGAAAAGGGAACACTTCTACACTGTTGGTGGGAGTGTAATCTAGTGCAACCTCTATGGAAAGCAGTGTGGTGATTCCTAAAATCTCTAATTATCAACCTCCCATATGACCCCGCAATCCCCCTACTGGGAATATACCCTGAAAAACTCAAATCACTCTATAAAAAAGATACCTGCACACATATGTTTATCTCAGCATTGTTCACAATAGCAAGAACCTGGAAGCAACCATGCTGCCCATCAAAAGAGGACTGGATTAAAAAACGTGGTACATACACATGATGGAATACTACGCAGCCATAAAAAAGAACAAAATCGTGAATTTCACAGCAACCTGGATGGAACTTGACTCTATAATACTGAGTGACCTCTCATAGAAACAAAGATCTGAATATCACATGTTCTCACTCATATAATGGACCTTGAACATCCAATGTAATACTATAAGAAAATGACTGATGGTACTGGGAAACTATGGGGGGAGGGAGATGGGATTAACAGTAGCAAATATCTGTCTGGGGAC
>NW_007249917.1:217825-234710 GCF_000164805.1 Carlito syrichta | reverse complement strand
GAGACCTCATCTCTACAATAAATCAAAAAATTAGCCAGGTGTGATAGTGCGCCTGTAGTTTCAGCTACCTGGAAGGCTGAGGCGGAAGTATCGCTGGAGTCTAGCAGGTCGAGGCTGCGGTGGCCGAGAGCAGCCACTGCACTCCAGTCTGGGTGTCAGAGTGAGACTCCAACTCAAAAAACAAAAAACAAAAAACAAAATAAAAAAACAAATATGTAAGCAAAAACAGTGATATGAAATATGTAAAGTATTTTAAAAATGCTAACCTATAACTGAATACCTGTATAATTATATGTTTAAATTGAATAATTAGTTTCTCAGAGCAAAAAGGAAAGAAAATAAATGTATTGATAGCAGAACTGCCATAGAATTATGTTTTTAAAAAGTTTTTCAGGGAAATAGAAAATGATATGCATGAGAATCTAAGCACTAAGTAATGAAAGTAAAATCTTTGGAGAAGGAAAAAGTAAAACTGAAAAAAAATTGTCTATTAAGTGAGCTATAAGATAGGAGTTTACTATTGCTTTACTCCTAAAGTAATTATAACTTTATGTATAATTATTTATAGCAATTACATCACTATTAAAGTAATAATACTAAATATATTAAGTAATTTTAGAGGTAGATAAATAAATGACAGAAATTCCAAAGGGATGGAGGGGAGAAATTGACAATACCTCTCTATAACTTATCTTTACTAAACATGAAATGATATAGTGTTAATTGAAGATTTCTATGGATTAGGTAAGAATGCAAGCTACAATCTTTAGTAAATTCACCAAAATTAAAAGCCAGATGTACAAGTTATGTGCTAAAAGACAAAAAAAAAAAAGAGAGATTATATAACATGCTCAATTTAAAGAACATAGAAGAAGGGAACAAAAACAAGTGACATGAAAAAATATAATAGTTACTAACATGGTAGATATTAACTTAACTAGATCAATATTACTGTAAAGAGAATTGTGTAAAAGGACCAGCTTAAGAACAGAGTTTTTTTTTTTAAAGATCAGTAATACATTGTCTATAAAATTTCATTTTAAATATAGACTCTGATAGGTAAAAAAAAGTAAAGGAATAGTGAATTATATCTCAATAAAATTGTTTAAGAAATAAAAAAATAGATGAGCCTTGCCCCTCCCCCCCCCATCTTGGGGAGGTGAATCTTCTCTTTCTCTTTCTCTCTCATTTACTTTCTAAATAAACTTTGCTTGAAAACTTGAAAAATTTAAGTTAAATTAAAAAGATGATATATCATGTTATACTAATCAGAAGAAAACAGTAGTAAGTATGCTAAATTTACAAAAAGCAGACTTCAGAAAAAGAAAAATTAGCAAAGAAAAGAGAAACATGTAATACTAAAGAAATAAATTCTTTTTTATTTTAAAGATGTGGGGAGCAAGTCAGAATTGGGTACATAAATGGTTTATGTACAGGTAAAATTTGTACCTCTCATTAGAACCTATGTCGCCTGGATTCTCAGATAAGTATTCTTTACTGATTATACAGCTAACATAGATAATCAAAATATGTTTTAAAAAAGGACAAAAAACAAAGACAAATATATAAACAAAACTCTGATAGAACATCAAGGTGAAATCAACAAACAACTATTATATTTGGAGACTTCAGCATCCTTCTTTCAGTAATTGATAGACCAAGCAGGCAGAAAATAAGTAAGGATAAATTTGACCTAAGCGACACTCTCAATCAACTTAAATTAATTGACATTTATAGAATACTTTATCCAACAACAGCAAAAAGCACACTTTTCTCAAGTTCATGTAGAATATTTTTGAAAACAGATGAGATGTGTAACAAATTTAAACAATAGAAATAACACAAGGTATAATCTGAAAACACAATAGAACTCAACTGAAAATCAGTAACAGAAAAATAAATGAAAAATATTTTGAAATAAATGATCATCATAATAAAATAAAATATCATCATAAAATTTTGAGGATACAGTGAAAATAGTGCCCAGAGAAAAATGAATAGCATTAAAAGGAATTCTAAAAAAAGAAAAAAAAAAACCTAATACAAAAATCTAAGATTTCATCTGTGAAAACCAGAGAAAGAAGAGTAAAGTAAGCTTAAAGCAAGAAGAAGGAAACAAAAATTACAGCAAGTCAATGAAATTGAAAAAAATTTAGAAAAATTAGCAAAATCAAAAGGTGGTGCTTTAGAGGTCCATAAAATTGATAAATCTCCAACTAGGCTAACCAAGGGGAGACAGAAAGGAGAAAATAGTAATATCTGATAGGAATAATAGCTACCAATATTAATTCCAATAAAAGGATTATAAAGAATACTATAAAAATATATGCCCTCTTATTTGAAAACTTATTTTAAATGGACCAATTCTTTGAAAGACACAAACTGGCAAATTCACACAAGGAGAAATAGATAGTTTGAATAGATTTTTATCTATTCAAGGTATTAAATCAATTATTAATATCTTTTTTAAAAAAGTATCAGACATGTCATGAATAGATTCACTGATGAATTTTATTTAAAAAATATAGGAAAAATATAATATCAATCTGAAAGGACATATTATGATTTAATATACCCAATGAGCAGCCATCTTAACATTGCCTAAATCTCATGTATTTCTAGCAGTTCACTTAATTAGCCCTCTAATCACTAATTAAAAGTAGAACTGGTTTCTCAGAGGTAGCTATTAATAATTGTTTTATAACACCATCCCCAGCTTTTGTTTTACTAATTCGTTTTTCTAGTTCAAGTATTTACCTCCAACTATAAGACCCAAAATAACCAAGTCAGCCCTTTGTGACCTATGTGACACAGAATCCATCACCATGGCAGCAATCGTGTAAGGAACCTACCTATCTGCCTGCTGTCCATCAATACCTGCACTTTCCTACCCCTTGATGATGATGTGGAACAGACCAACACCCAACCACCTTAATGATCTGCCCACATCAAAAGGTAATTATTAAAAGCATTCAACCTCAAGCAGTCATTTTCAATTGCTTTGCTAACCTCTAGTATGTCCATTTGGCTCTCTGAGCTACCCCGCCATGTTTCTTAGCTTTGGCCCCATTCCATACTTTGGGAAGGTGAATCTATCTCCTCTCTTTCTCTCCCTCTCTAATTCATTTCTAAATAAACTATATTTTCTAATCTACTTCTGTGCAGTTATTTGCATCTTTCTTGTGACATCAGATCACATAACAGACACCCACACCCCCAGCGGGCCTTACCTAATATTCTAGAGGTCCCCATTGGAAGTGTAACCTAACAAATTCTCCATAATATTTTCCAAGAAATAGAAGCAGAGAAAAGGATTTCTAATTTCATCTGTGAAATTTGAATTACCTAATAACAAACTCATAAAGACATTACAAGAAAAGAAGACCACAGATGAATGTTACTCAACAATACAAATGAAAAAAAGTATCTACAAAAACATATTAAATAAGATTTATCATTGTTTGAAATGAAGTATATATCGTGACCAATCAAGGTTAGTTTTAAGTAAGTAAAACTGGCTCAACAGTTAAAAATAAAGCAACATAATCCACCAAATTAGTAGACGAAAGGATAAAAAAATACAAGATCATGTTAATGCCAACATCACATTTAATATGAGAAACTAGGTACTCCGGGTAGGAAGCAAGGTAAAAATATTTTCTCTCACTATTAATATTCATCATTTTACTAGAAGTCATATCTAATGCAAGAAGACAAGAAAGAGAAATTACAAGGTATGCAAACTTGAGGGTAAGAAATAAATGTCCTTACAGACAATGTGATTATCTAAACCCCTCCCTAAATGGCAAACAAGTTTGAACTCTAATGAGTGAATTAAACAGCATCCCAGGATAAAAGGTTAATATACAAATGTCAAATGCTTTCCTATATACCAGAAATGAGCAACTGAAATTAAAATTTTTAAAAATACAGCTTGCAATAGTATAAAAATTGAAATACTTAAGTATAAACCTAACACAATGTGTTCAGAACCTATTTGCAGAAAACTGCTAAACTAATGAGAGAAATCAAAGATGTAAATAAAAGGATAGATTTTCACTGTTCGCGGATTGGAAGATTCAAAATTTTTACAGATCAATTCTTTTCAAGTTGAACTACAGGTTCAACACAATTTTAATCACTATCTCAGTAAGCCCTTCTTTAGATATGATTCTAAAGCTTATATAAAATGCAAGAGACCTGTAACCGCCAGTTCTGTATTGGAAAAGAAAAAAACAAACTGAAAGGTTTGGCTAAATGATTTAAGACTTATGATAATACTTCAGTATAAGACATCATGATATTAGAACAAAAGACATATAGATCAATAAAATAGAATAGGGAGCTCAGAGATAGATCCTTGTAAAGAGAATTAATTGATCTATGATAAGTAAGCAAATATAATTCAAGAGAGAAGCCAAAAGTCTTTTCAATAAATGATACCAGAACAACTGAACATCCACAAGTAAACACAAAACAAAAAAATCCTGACGCAAGCCTTATATCTTTTGCAAAAATTTTTTTAAATAGGTCATAGATGATCTACAAGTAAATCACAAAATCATAAAAATTCTAAGAGAAAATATAGATGACCTTGAGCTTAACAATGAGTTTTTAGATGTCACCAAAAGCACAATCTGGAAGAAACACAAGCTGGAAGAAACAGCAAGATACATAATGAAAGTGTTGAAATATTACCCCCAAAGTTAAATAATACTCATGAGTCCATACTTAAATAAATTAATGATTAAATAAAAGAACAAAGAGGCAATGCTTACCAACAGAAGGATTTCAAATTTATGTGCATAAAAGGAATGTCCAAAAAAGAAAATTATTAACAGAAGACCATAATAATAATTGCTACAGGAAATATTCACAGGTAATGTTAAAAATAATAGTCAAAAAATTTCAGAAACATTGGATATTTACATGACCTCAGAGTAACTCCTATAATAATTTTAAAAATATAAAGGAAAGAAAAATAAACTCTGTAGTGAAGAAACCTGGAAGTCCTCACCTTAATCAAGTGATCAGTGTTGTAATCACTAGTAATGATGCTGCCACATGGAGTGTATTGCAAAACTCGTGGACTTTTTTACTTGACACAGGAAGGAATTTCAGAGTAGCAATGAAGTTTTAACAACAGAATTTGTTAGTGAAAGTACAAAAGGGAATGCAAGAGGTTCATACCAGAAAGAGAGCTGACATAGGTGAGTCGATTGAAAAAGAATGATCATGCTTTTGATCTTGCCTAAAAAGTTTGACATATTTTCTTTTATTTGTTTGTTTGTTTGTTTATTTATTTATTTATCTATCTATTTTTATTTTAGTTGGAGTCTCACTCTGTCACCCAGACTGGAGTGCAGTAGCCGCTCCCGGCCACCACAGCCTCGACCCGCTGGGCTCCGGCGATCCTTGTGCCTCAGCCTTCCAAATTGCTGGAACTACAGGCCCGTGCTACCACGTCCAGCTAGTTTTTTGATTTATTGTAGAGATGAGGTCTCGCCAAGTTGGTCAGGCGGGTATCGAACCCTCAGGCTCAGGCAATCCACTCACTTCAGTCTCCCAAGGGCGCAGGGTTACAGGCTGAGCCACCGAGCCCGGCTGATATATTTTCACAGTAACGGATATGCTTAAAAGGGCAGACTGGAGATATCTGCTTTGGAGAGACTACCATCTCTCCATCTCGCCTCTGGAATGTTGGCTTCCCAGAACACACATTTTGTTTTTGACAGGAGACTTGACAGGCTTGTGAATATACAAGTACATGGGTTAAAATGAGGGTGTATGAACATTTCTACACCCTAGATAAGTTAAGAGGTTAGGTTGAGTTTTTTACCTTTTACAAGGACCTTGTAGAATTCTTAGTGATTATTAAGCTAAACCACGACCTGAAAAGTTGGGTTGTTTTGTTTTTACATCTGATGGGGTTATCTTTCCATTAGCTGAATCGATGGGGTGAAGTGATTGGTGCGCATTCGAGTCCACAGGGCGGGTCCAACCTGCAGACAAGATGTCTGGACCCTTTCTAAAAACTGCCTGAAAGAAATTTATCCATCTAGGTCAAATACACACTAGCTATCTCGCCTTAATAACACCTACTAAGAACACACATTCTTCAAAATAATGCACTGAGAAAGGCGCATTCCCACTGAGGGGATTTTTCTAAACATACACAGCCTCAGTCTAACCCAAGAAAAAAACAGGAAAACCCATGCTGAGGGACCTTCTAAAAATGAGTTACTAGTATTCATCCAAGGCGTCAAGATAACGAAACAGAAACACAGTAAAACTGTCACAGATTGGAGAAAACTAAGGAGAATGAATGTGTGGAAATCCTGGATTGAATCCTGAAACAATAGCAGGATAAAGGTCATTACTGAGGAAAACTTAAGGTATTCAAATAAAGCTTGCAGCTAAGTCAATACTGATGTGCCAATATTAATTGCTTAGTCTTGATAATTGTACTATGGTTATGTGTGTTATTAACATTAGGGGAAGCTGGTGAAACATAAGATAACTGAATTATTTTTGTAACTCTACTGTAAACCCAAAATTACTTCAAAAAAAGTTTTTTTTTTCAATTGCAACAGATATGTGTGTACTTTTTGTAAAATATTAATTTGTTTTCATGACCTCTTTCTACTTTGTTCTGATTTTTGATGTTGATTATTTAGTAATATTTTCTGTAAATATGCATCTTTTTTTAAATTTCCATTTAATAGTGCCTTGCTTTATCATACAAATGTTTATTTTCTTAAATATATAATTATAGCTGGGCTCGGTGGCTCAGCCTGTAACCCTGCGCCTTTGGGAGGCTGAGGTGAGTGGATTGCCTGAGCCTGCGGGTTTGAGACCCGCCTGGGCAGCGAGACCTCATCTCCACAATAAATAACAAAAAAATCAGCCGGGCATGGTAGCGTGCACCTGTAGTTCCAGCTACTTGGAACTACATATTTTACAATACTATATTTTACAATATTCTGTAAATCAGAATTATTCAAAAATACAAATTTCCATCTCCTCTTTATTAGCTTATGCATTTAGCATTATTTATTATTCTAAATATTTTATCAGTTAGTCTTAAATGTAAGAACCAGACATTCTCTACATTAAGATA
Organism: Carlito syrichta; assembly: GCF_000164805.1. Taxonomy (NCBI): domain Eukaryota; kingdom Metazoa; phylum Chordata; class Mammalia; order Primates; family Tarsiidae; genus Carlito; species Carlito syrichta. Next base: position 227,590 of record NW_007249917.1, on the reverse strand, counting down.
TTTTTAAGTTGTACATTAATAGAATATGCAAGCTATAAGTATTTAAGTATTTTCTGGTATAATTTTACATATGTAAACATGTAGTTGATTATCTGTGCAATAAAAATTGAACATAACACATTATTTTTTTATTTTCTCTTTTTGATTCAGGACTGTGCATTACCTTTTTATATTCCCTGGCTTAGATGAGAAACCCAATTCAACAAATATTTGTTAATTAACTAAATAGGTAAGAATACAGCATTAGTAAGAAACAGCTTCTCTCTTTAGGGCAACTGTTCTCAAATTGTATTTTGACCAGCAGCACTAGCAAGCACTGTACAATGTGTAAAGTTGTAAGAAATGCAAATACCCAGGCTCCATTCTTGACCTACTGAACATAATCTCTGTCTCTTAACAAGACCCCGGTGATTTTAATGCATGCTAAAGAACAGCTGTCTGAAGAATTAACAAACTACTAAGAATGTCCTTGTTCTTCCATTTTAAAAACATCTTTACTTCTCTGTAATCTCTTCAAAACTTTTTAGTGCTTTGATGTGAATTCTTATTTGCTTGTTCTCATGACATTTGATACAAGTTTAATATATAGCTTCAAGGAAATTTAAAGAATTTAATAGAGACAATTTTACTCTTAATATAGTTGGTTATTGTGCAGAATAGACAAGATGTTATCTTTTATTTATTTATTTATTTATTTTTTTGAGTTGGAGTCTCACTCTGTCACCCCGGCTGGAGTGCAGTGGCCCCTCCTGGCCACCACAGCCTCGACCTGCTGGGCTCCAGCGATCCTTCTGCCTCAGCCTTCCAAGTAGCCAGAATTACAGGCATGCGCTACCACACCCGGCTGATTTTTTTTTTTTTATTGTTGAGATGAGGTCTCACTGCCCAGGCAGTTCTCGAACCCGCGGGCTCAGGCAATTCATTCACCTCAGCCTCCCAAAGGCGCAGGATTACAGGCTGAGCCAAGAACCCGGCTAAGATGTTATCTTTTAAATATGTAAATTTCCATTAGTCGTAAATTGCCTGGAGAATGTTCAACTTTATCTGTATCCAGTTTTTGTGTTTCAACATCATTACCTTATTATCTTTTTCAGACTGACTCAGACCTGCAGATACATATGTGAAAGACAATGAACTAGAGTTTAGCATCAATTCCAAACAACGTGCTCACTGTACAAACAGGAAAATTAGACTGTTCTCGTGAATGTAGAATTAAAATCTAAAATTAAAATGACTTCAAAATAAATCAAATTGTAGGTAAGTAAAACTTAATTATTGGTTGTGTTCTGATAAATAGCTAGTGGACATAAAGTGTTATTTGTAGTATCTGTTGATTTTAGTGCCATAAAGACTTCTAAAATGAATGATTTTTCAACTACCATTGGTTTAACCACTGATTTACAGAATTTCTGAATATTTAGCAGTCAGCTTTCAAAAGTTCATATTAACTAATTCTGGCAGACAACTAGCTTTAACTAATCTTCAGAAACAAATATGCAGATATAATATTCCATTTCTTAGGACTTTAATAAACGTTATCACTCTTTAGTAATGGCAAGTCAACAGAAATGGGTATTTTTGTTGTTGTTGTTGTTTTGGGTAAATGTCTTAAAACGCTTTCTCTATGAACGCAAATGTCCCCAAAAGAGCTTTGCAGGGTCACTTTGAAACATTCATAGAAACTTATTTGGGGGCAAATTATTATTTATTTTAAAATCTGTTGTTCACCATGTGGTGCTATACCACAGTCATATTGAAATTTGGTATGTTATTGTCACAGTCTTTTTTGTCAGTATTATGATCTGTATCCTAATGTTAAATGCTTGTCAGTTGTGACTAAAACTCCACAAGGAAGGGGATTTAAGAGACATATGGGACCTTTTTTTGACATAGGCCAGGATTTAATTTTTCAGGTCTCCCTTGGTTGAGAGAGGGTTCATTGAGTTGGTTGTGGGGGTTAAAAATATGCTTTTAGTTTACTCCATGAATTTAAGAAGCTGAAAGAATCTTGCATCTTGCAATTCCTCCATATCTTTATTGATTTAGGTCTAGTGAGAGGCTCTTCTCTGTAATGCTAGTCAATGGCAAGTCAAATGAACATGAGTAATAAACAATAGAATTAATGCAATCTGAGGGGAAAAAAATAGACTACAAAGGAAAAATAACTCAGATGTGTGGGGTAATTAACAAAAGTGCCAACATTTATATTATCAGAATCCAAGAATGAGAAGAGAAAAAGAGTGACTATGAAAGAATATTTGAAAAAAAGACTCAACATTCTCCAAATTTGATGAAACATACAAAAATACCAATCAAGAAGCAGAAGGTGTCTTAAACAGGACAAACCCAAAGAAATTCGTTGCAAGACACATCATAATTAAACTTTGGAAAAGTAAGGACAAGAACAAATTTCTGAAACCAGCAAAAAAGAAATGATGCATTATCAGTGAGGACACTCCACATTAAGTAGATAGCTCATCTAGAATCATGTACACCAGAGGAAAGTGGCCTCACCATTGTTAAATTCACAAAGGGAATAATTATTAACCACAGTTTATACATAGGAAAACTCTAAAAGATAAATATAGACATACTCAAAAAAAGGAAAACTTAACAAGCAGATCTACTATTAAAGAATGGTTATGGAATTTATCTAAATAGAAATGAAATAATAAATGAAAAAATCTTGTATAATAAGATAGAAAGAAGAAACAATTAAAAGAAATTGGTCACATAAATAAATAATTCTTTACATGAGTTTTATAATTCATATTTGATGATTACAAAAAATCAAAACATTGAAATTCCTGATAAAATGATATTAAACATTTAGATAAATGGATCTAATGAAGTGAGGTTACTACATTTCACTCTAAATGATAACAATATTAGTACTGCCAGACTGTTAGATGTCATAAATCTCTATGAAATACCCAGAGCAATCACTATGAAAACTACACAAAAATGTACTTAAAAGCAGTATAAGTAAATCAAGATAAAATACGTAAACATGTTGAAGTAACCTGAGATAAACAGATAAATGAAAATCAGTAAATCAAATTAAAAAAATAATAAAATGGCTGTCTTAAATACAAACAAGTCAATAATAACTTTAAATGTAAATTCCATTAATACCCTAAGCAAAAGGCAGAAGTTAGAATAGTAAACAAAAGACACAGTCAATTATATGATAATGAAGATGAACTTCTTTAAAACTCAGTGATAAGTAGGTTTAAAAATAAAATAATGAAAAAGTATATAATATGCAATTATTAATTTTAATGCTAAGTGGTTATAATAATGTTTAATAAAGTAGACTTCAGAGCATAGAAAATTATTAGAGACAAAAATAGATATTATATAATGATTTTTTTTTAAAAGTTTAGACTGTCATAATGTACTAAATGTACATGTACTGAATAACAGTCTCAGATTACAAGAAGCACAAACTGATACAGATGAAAAGAGAACTGAAAAAATCCAGTTATACTTGTAAACTATAACATCTTTGTTTTAGCAATGGGTAGAATTACTGGATGAGAGTTTTCTTCTTCAAATCATGGAGTTTAATTAATATGTAAAGAATATTCTGTGCAACAACAGCTGTGTGTGTGTGTGTGTGTGTGTGTGTGTGTGTGTGTGTGTGTGTGTGTATTTTATGTATATATTCATTAAATTAGATCTTTGGCCATAAAGAAATCCTCAATATGCATTAAAAAACTAAAATAATAAATAGTGCATTATCTGATCATAATGTAATAAATCCAGAAATCAATAACAGAAATATAACAAGAACCAAAAAACCCTTTTGAAGAAATATAAATTAAACAACACATTTTGCAGCCAATCGTTGGTTTAAGAAAACTTGCAAACCAAAGCCAAAAGTTTACATATAACAAATTGATTGAAAAATGATAAATTATTTTGATGCAGGTAAAATGGTAATGTAAGACAACTAATAGCATTAAATTCTTACATTATAAATGAAGAAATAGCTCAAAAGTATAACTTAAGATCATACCTCAACAAGATAAAAAATAATATTAAAGAAGAACAAAGTAAGCAGAAGAAAGAAAATAATAAAGATAAGAGCATAAATAAATGAATTAAAAATAGAGAAATAACAGAGAAAATCACTAAAACCAAAAGCTGATACTTTGAAAGAAAATTTAAAAATTTAATAAAGTTTTAGTAAGGCAGACATCATGTTTGAAATTGAGTATATTGCTACAAATCCTGCAACCACTAAAAAGAAAATAGAAAATACTATAAACAATTTTCCACTTATTAATTGACAACTCAGAAGATGTATATTTTCTTAGATAATCACAAATTAACAAAATAGAATTAGATAATAAAGACAGTCTGAATAGTTCCATAACAATAAAAATCATTAAAAGCTTGAGAAAAACATTTTTAAGGCGAGACATAGTTATGAAAATTCCACCAAATATTTAAAAATCAATAACATCGATTTCACATAATCTCTTTTCAGAAAAATAGAAACAGAAATAATACTTCCATTTTATTTAATGAAACCAGTATTACCTTGATACCAAAACAAATACAATACAAAAAAGAATAAGAAAATGACAGCTCAGTGTCTCTCATTAACTTAGATAAAAAATTATCTTAAAAATATAAATGAAATATGCAATGTTACCAACTTGGATGTATAATAGAAATGCAAAAATGACTCAACATTTGCCATGCAATGCCATTAACCATATCAATAAGCTTGAGAAGACAAATAATGTGAGCGTATTGAGTGATGTAGAAAATTCATTTTACCAAAATCTAACATCAATACATGACAGAAAATTATGACACCTCCAAATGATTCAAGTTTAATAATGAGCTTTAAAGAAAAAAAAAAAAAAAAAAAAAGCAAGAAAAACAGATAATTCACAATCATCCTTTTTAAAAACTTCAGTTAACTTCAATAATATATGGTTAAAAATTAAATCAAATTTGAAAAAAAATGAACAGAATGAGAATTTTTACAAAAAAAGACTAAAAAATTAGAAATTCTAGAGATAAAGCATAGAATGATTAAAATGAAAAGTGCAATAGAAAGCTTTAACAGCAGACTCAATCACACTGAAGAAAGAATCAGTGATCCTGAAGATTAGACATTTGAATTTATTCAATCTGAGGAGAAAAAGTAATTATAAAAAAAGGAATGAAGAAAGTCTAAAGGAGTTATGGAATATCATTAATACTTGTAACCAATGAATAATAGGAACTTAGGTAGATAAATAAAGTTAAAGTGACTAGAAAGCATATTTTCAAAAATAATAGCTGATTTTTTTAAATCTGAGAGACAATACCAACATAATAAGTGCAGAGAGTAATGCAGAGGTCTCCAGCAAAATTTAAGCCAAAGAGGAGTTACTAAGACACATACTAATTAAGAGGAGTTACTAAGACACATACTAATTAAGAGGAGTTACTAAGACACATACTAATTAGACTATTAAAATCAAAGGCAAAGGAAAAGTCCTGAGATCAACAAGAGATAAACATATCACATATCAAGAGGTCTCAGTACAACTCTTAGAGCACTTTTCAGGAAATATATTGCTATTAAGTAGAGAAATCAAATAATATGCTTTGAAGTGCTGAAGGGAGAAAAAAAAAAAAAAACCTGTCCATCAAGCATACTTTTCCCAGAAATTTGTCCTTCCAAAATGAGGAAGAATTAAAACACATAAAAGTTAAAAGAGTGTATCATTACTAGGCCTACCTTAAATTGTTAAAAAGAGTTCTCACACTGAAAATGCTGCTACTTAACAATATAAAGTTACACAAAATTTAAAGGTATAAGTAATACAGAACCATATTTAGAATACTTTTAGAACTATAATGATGGCATATAAACAATTTTATATTTTGTATGAGGGTTAGAAAAAACAGAATTATTAATAATAACTATAGCTAAAATAAATTATCAGGAGATAAATATTACAAAATAATGTAAATTCTGACATTAAATACATATAATGTGGAGGGTGGGATAAAAAAGTAGAGTTGTATACAAAGTTAGGTTGTCATCAGCTTGCCATAGACTGTTAAAAGCACAAGATTTTCTGTGTAAGCCTTATGACAACTGCCAAGCAAAAAGAAAAAAAAAAACAAACTATAGTGGATGCATTAAACATAAATAGTAAGAACTCAAAGCACTACAGAAAACAGTCAAATCACAAAAGAAGGCAAAAGGATAGAAAGAAACAATCTAAGATCAAAACCAAACAAAAACCTTAGAAAAAAAGTCACTACCTATCAATATTATGTTAAATATAAATAAATTAAATTATTCAAAAAAAACACACATAACTCCATGCATTATATTTACAAAAGATTCAAGTATGTGCTACCTATAAGAGACTCACCTCACCTTTAGAGACACACATAAACTAAACATGAAGGGATACTGAAGGAAATTTTATATAAATATAACCCTAAAAAGAGCAGAGAGTCACTCATATTTACATAAGAAAAAGTGGTTCCAAATAAAAAAACTATAAGAAAGACAAAGGATGTTACATAATGACAAATGGTTAAAGTCATGACGAAGATGTAACAATTGTAAATATACATGCATCCAGAATTGGAGCACTTAACAATATAAATTAAACATTGTAAAATGTGAATATAAAAATATAAAATCAGAAATGAGAAAGGAGATATGACAACTGACACAACAGAATACAAAGAATCATAAAAGGCAATTATGAGCTTATAAACCAAAAAATTAAAAATTCTAGAAGGAATTGATAAATTCCTAGGAACATATAGCCTATCAAGACACTATCATGAAAAAGGAAATGTGAATAGACCAATAACCAGTAAGAAAATTAATAATAAAAAGTGTTCCATTGACAAAAAGCCTAGAATCTGATGACCTTGCTGCTGTATTCTAACAAATTTTTAAATAATAAGACCTAATATCAATTCTTCACCCACTCTTCCAAAAATTAGAGAATACGTTTAACATATTTTTACAAGGTCACATATACACACTAGAAAAAAGATAGTCTTTTCAATAAATGTTGAAAAACTAGATATCCATAAGCAGAAGAGTAAAAAAGTACAGTGAAAGACTGAATGCTTTTTTCTAAGCTAAGTCTGACTGCTTTTACTTCTTTTATTCAACTGTATTGAGAGTTTTAGCTTCCTCAATGAAGCAAAAAAAGGCTATTGATTAGAACAGCAGAAATAAAACTATCCTTATTTACAAATGTTATGGATGTCTATATGAAAAATATTATAGAGCATGTACACATAAAAAAATCTCCTAGAAATAAGTAAGGTCAGCCGTGTCACAGGATACAAGGTCAACATTTCTATAAACTTACACATAACATACGGAAATCAAAATCTGGAACAAAATATTAAATTTATAGCCAAGACAGAAAAAGAAAAAACTTCCAACAATGACTTGATTATATTCTTCCTCATCTATCTTATGCAATGTCAGGATGCCAGAATCAGAAGAAAAAGACACCTTCATAATTTTTTGAGATAGAAGTTCAGCAAAAGATGATGTGAAAACACTGTAGAGGATATAATGTGACATTGTTTCTCCATCTTTCTCATACATCTCTTTCCTCAGCACCTTCTCCTACCTGATCAAACGTCTGGTCCTCTCTTACATTCAGAGAGGTAATCAGAGGCTACCTAATCATAAAACTCACTGAAATCTTCAATATCCCAGATGTACTCCCTGCTCCCCTCTCTTTAAGTCAACATAAAGTGACTCTCAACTGTGAAAAGTGCAGGTGCCAGATGTCCGATTTAAACAACCTAGAACAAGGAAAGCATAAAGCAATAGGGTTCATTCTTGTATGTCTGAGATAAAAACTGTCTCAAGAACTGTCTAAAATAACCCCACAAACATTTTTTTTAAATTTGAGTCTGCAACATTTCTGATATGACACTGTCGATAGAAAAGCAGCACAGTATGGCATCTCCACAATGAAGTGGAGCGTTTCTGGCTTCTAGTCTCTAATACCAATGAACTCTGTTTCCAAGCAGCTTAAGTGAACTTCTCCTTTTGCCAATAAAAGCTTCCATTTATCTCCTCCCCCCCTTTAGGTGTATATATGCCTCTCCACAGCTATGCATTTTGGATTACAGTCCTCACTTATTTCCGAGTAAATTCAACATATTTGGAGAATTTTTTCCATGTTTTTCTTTAGTTGATATAACATTTGGGTAAATGACTTGGGGCTACCTCTGATTTGTCTGCATCTTCTCTTCCAAGAATACGAGTATTTAAATGAAAGTTGTCGATACGCATTAGAGGCTAAGATGTATATATTTTGCAGAAAAGAGAAAAACCTGGAATCCACAACCCACATGGTAGTATACTTTTTACATATGAAGCTTATTGTCCAAAAGTAATGCAGCCTACTTCAAAGCTAAATGTAAATCTCTGAAGCAAAATCTGTGTTTCTTAGATGTGCATTTGCTACCAAGAGAGGATAAATCTTGTGAAATATTTGGTAAAAATGAAAACTTCTGAGTCCTCACTTCAGGACTACAGAACTAGAATCTCTGAAACTGGGTAGCAGATCCAGATTATTTCAATCCTTGTGATTTTTTGAAGATGATTTATTGGTGTAGAGATTCCAAAAATGTGGAAACTCAGGTTCAAAATAATTAGGTTATACAGGACAAGCATTTATTTTACTAGTTTTGAATAATAATATTAATTATAGGAAAGTATTAAGATATTATTTTCATGTGGCAGACTGTGCTCTAAATGTTCTATATAATTTTCAGCAATGAAAATGTATCTTCAGACCTCCAGTTTTGAGCAGTGAAATTAACTAATGGTGTCAGATAAATGCATTCTGTAATCCATCATCACACATATGAAAAGGTTACACTTCCACAGACTTCTCCCAGACAATGACTGAATCTGGTAAGAACGCTAAAGAATATGTGGGGAGGCATATTGATGCAGGCAACAATGATGAGTAAACTGGGCTTTAGGATTCCTCAACTGCTTTGCCAAAACATTCTTAGTACCACATCATATTCTAAGACCTTTCCTATCAAGCCTCTCCTCCTTCCCTTTCAAAAGACTTAGACCTGCCTTGCACTCTTATTAACTTTCCTAGAATTCTTTGACTCTCTCATTTTTCTTGTATGTGTAGTACTGTTGTTGCATTAGCTTCTTGGAGGGCATAGTTGATTTAATTCTATAATAAACTGGTTAAAAAGAAAGTGCTACAATTATCTCTATTTTGGAGACTGGAGCTCTATTATTTTAAAAACTTGTTTAAAGTCAAAAATTTAGTAAATGGTAAAGATGATATTCAAGCATAAACTTTCTTGCTTTGGAGTTTATATCCTTAAGGGATATGATATGCTATATTATAATTATTATTTGCTAATTTAAAATAAATAAGTAAAAAACTGTGCTATATTAGTTTGCTTTGGTGACTATTACAGAATGAATCAACTATGCAATATGCATGTAACTACTATAATTTTTAGTAATGGCAATATTTTCTGTTAAAATAATTTATTTAAGAATAAAATAAAGAAAAATAACAAGTAGATAATTATAGTGAAGTCTATGATGTACATAAAAACAATTGTGAACAGCTCTTAAATGACTAAATTTTTAGCATTCGTTTTTGGGCTTTTTTTTTTTTTAATGCTAACCTGCATATGTTTTGAAGTTCTGCTTCTCTTTTTTTTTTTTTTTTTGAGTTGGAGTCTCACTCTGTCACCCACACTGGAGTGCAGTGG
>NW_007249917.1:207558-217805 GCF_000164805.1 Carlito syrichta | reverse complement strand
CCCAGGCGGGTCTCGAACCCGCGGGATCAGGCAATCCACTCACCTCAGCCTCCCAAAGGCGCGGGATTACAGGCTGAGCCACCGAGCCCGGCAGTTCTGCTTCTCTTAATAGCAGAATACTTGTAAATGGTAATTAGAAAATATTTTTAAAATATTTTTAAGCATTGGAGAGAAACTTCATTTGGGCAGAAACTGTAGAGAAGTCAACCCTTGAAGATAACAACGGTAGTGAAGTTTTTATCTGGCAGCAAGCTGAGGTCAATATTTTGAGTGTTAGCTACAACTTCGAAAAATATTCAAAGTCTGATTGTTTGAAGAAACAAAGAGCCGAATTCAGAGAGACCACATTACCTGAGAAATAAAGAGCAGTCCTAGAAGCAAGAGAACTATAGATTAGTTGCTTTAAATTCTGAATATAAATCTGCCCAAACTTTGATGTGACCCCTAAAATTATATATTTAAACATTAGCATCAAAATTAGTATATGTAATGTGAGGGGCAAAAACCACAAACTGTCTTGAAAGGTTAAGATAAACCTAAAACTTCACTGTTATCCTAGAAATGGAGTTCTCATTTTAAATGTGATCAAATTAATTGTGTACTTAACACAAGAACGAGCAAAACTACAGAAATACAGCACAATCCAGAGTACTTGCAACAAACAGAAAGAGCATTCATAATATCCAGGAGACAATCCTATAGTACACAACATACAAATAACCAGGAAAATTTGGCTCATTATCACGAGAAAACAAGGTTCAATAGAATAAGGAGTTAAAGAGTTAGAAAATGTACTAATCTAAATTACATAATTGGAAGAATAGTGGTGCAAGATGAAAAGCAGTGAAGAGTCTCAGAGGCTTGTGGAAAAGTATCAAAAGATCTAAAATATTCATATTTAGTTTTTAAACAGGAGAGATGAGAGAAAGAATAAAGCAGAAAAACAAATTACCCAGATTTGTTAAAATTAATATACATTAAACAAGACCAAGCAAATGAAAACAGAACTTACACGCATCATCGAACTGCTGAAAAGTAGATAAATAGAATGTCTTAAAAGTCAGGGAAAAGGAAAGAGGACACCATACATAATGGAGTAAGAATTATTTAGTGATTGTTAACTTATTTTCCAAAACTGTGAAGGCAAGACAATCAAGCAATATCTCTGTACTGTTCAAGAAAAAAGAAACCAATTCACAATTTTATGTTCATTACTTCTACCTGCATTAGAAGTAATGCTAGCAACTGAATGGAAAGGCTATCAGATGGATACAGGAAGAAAAGAACAGCATCCTTAATATTTTTCTCCTACTTTTTTTTAAATAGACATGATTAAGTAAATGTAGCATTGAATTGTGAGATTTATTACACATGCAGTTCTAATGTACATAAGATAGAATATATTTAACTATAAGGTTTGACATTTTCTTTATTTTATGTGATGTTACATTATTAACTCTGAGTAGAAAGACAAAGTTCAGTGATATTGTAATCTGAGAAACCACTATAAACAATGAAAATAAATCTAGCTATAAAGCTAATAGATCTCAAAGAAATAAAAATAAATTATGTTCACACAAAGACCTGTATATGAATGTTCACAGAGGCTGTATTCATATTAGATCCAAACTGAAAGAAATCCAAATGTTCTTTGACAGTTAAATGTTGAAACAAATTGAAGTACATCCATGTCATGGAATGCTAGTCAGTATTAACAGGGAAGGAAGTATCAGAACACTTAAATTTGTATTCTCTAGAGAATTATATTGAATGAAAAACCCAATCTCCAAAAGGTCATGTATTCCAAGATTACATTTCTAACATTCTTCAAATGACAAAATTATAGAATGTGAGGAGAAATTGAGAACAAATTAGTGAATTGCAGGGGTCAAACATAGAAGGAGGAAAGAGAATGTGTAGGTAAAAAATTAGCAAGAAAAATCATTGATAATGGAACTGTTTGTTATTTTGACTGTATGAATGTTAATATCTTGATTTTGATACTTTACTGTAGTTTGTAAAATCCTATAATGTTGAGAAACTGAAAAAGATTATATAGAACTCTTAAACTATATATAAATCTATATTTATCTCAAAATAAATGAATTAGTTGAAAATATTAAAAGCATAAGCTTGCAATTGCACAAAAATAAAAGCCAATACAGAGTCTAAATGAAATTCTAAAAAGAATCTGCTAACTCCTGGGCAGGCACAAATGGAGAAAATAAGAACCAAAAATTGACTGAGACAAAATGGCAGACCAAACTCCAAATGTATAACTAATTATATTAAATAGAAATGAATTATAAAGACAATAAAAATCAGAAAGTAAGAAGTAAAATTGTCTGCCTTTTCAGAGACATTTTTTTTAAAGACTAGAAAACAGTTTATTTAAAAAGTAAATTATGAGAGAGACGAGGAAGATGGCGGCTGAGCCAGTTGGACTATGCGAGTCCCCATGTGAGTGAGTGAGTGTATGGAAATTTTGTGTATGTGCTGGTGAGCCAGTGGGTGTGTGTATGGCTGACTGAGTGAGGGCTAGGGAGCTAGTGGTCAGGGCTCTACTGGTGCAGCAGCTGGTGACACAGCATCTGGGCTTGGACTCTAGCGATTCCTGGGAAGAAGACAAGTGCCATTTTCTTTCTTTTCTTTCTTTCTTTTTTATTTATTTTTTAATCAACAAACCCTCCCTGGCAAGAAAACGCTGGGAGAGACTAAGTGGGGCTCATGAGTGGGTGGCCAGGCCCCTTGTGCCACAGCAGGTGCTGCAGCTTCTCTACATCATCCCTGGCTCTTCCCGAGTCGCAGAAGCAGAGCACCATTGTTTTTTTCAAAACAGACAGAAGTTTTCCTTTGGAAAAGTGGCAGGGAGACACTGTTGCCCCAGGCCCTCCCTCACCATTGAAGCAGGAAAGAGACTGCTCTGGGCTTTGCCTCATCACTTCAGCAACTTGCAGGGCACTGGAAGGGGCTGCAGACGAGTCCAGAGGCAAGTTCACATTGAAGAGGACAAGAGAGGCACCCCACCGCCATATTGAAGGCAGGTCAGGAAAGTGCCAAAAGGACTATCCTGAGAGCATAAACTTCAGAGGGACTTGATGAGTGCTTAACTCCCAGTGCCCCATCCCTTACCCTGTCCAGCTGTGGGACAAAAGGTGTGGCCAGAAAAGGAAGAAGAACTTCAAAGAGATCAGTGGTGAGTCCAGGGCTGAACCAAACACCCTCCTTCCCAGCAATCCTCTGAACATCAGACCCACACAGCTGGGCCACAACAGAGAGGGCAAACCCAGGCAGATCCTAGATGTCAGTCGCGATAGGAGAGCTCCATTTCAGGATAGACCTGGCTGTGGCACTGGAGTGAGAGTACATACCTGGGGAAGAGACAGTCCTGTATCTCACCACCAGAGATCTCCCTGACCATAGGAGAGTGGGAGGGGAGGATTGCAGCCCCACCCATCTCCACCATCCCTCCTCCTTCTCTGCTTCATTCCCTGAGAAGAGAGTGAAAGAGGTGGTGGCTCTACCAGGAGAGACCTGATTAGAGGAACAATTACAGAGCCTGCCACAAGAGGGCAGGTTTTTTTTTTGTTTCTTTGTTTTTGTTTTTGCCTTTTAAATTTTCAATTAATTTTTAATTTAAAAAAATTGTTTTGACTGTTTGCTTGTTAGCTCATCTATTTTTAAAATATTTTTCCTTTGTACATGAATGTGTATGTGAGGGTTTGATCTGCATCTGCCCCACAAAAAAAAAAAATATATATATATATATATATTTTTTTTTCTGTTTCTACTTTTGTCATTTTCTGTATTTGTGTGTATGTGAATAATTGAGTGTTCATCTTTTGATTCTGTTGTGGTTGTTGGTTTTTGTTCTTTTATTCGTCTATCTTTTTTATATTCATTTTTTATCATTTAAGGGAAATGTAAATAGATATGTGAGGGCTCGACCTGACTCTCCCCTTTTTTTCCTTTGGTCTTTCTGTTTTTCTTCTCTATTCATTTTGTGCCAGGCGTGTGTGTGTGTGTGTGTGTGTGTGTGTGTGTGTGTGTGTGTGTGTGTGTTTAGTTTTCTTGGGGGTCTTTTTGTTGCTGATTGTTTTGTTTAGCTTTATTGTTATTCCTGTATGTTTTGGAGTGTGTGTGTAGGTGTTTACTTGCTTTTGCATTGGTTTCTGCTTTGCATCATCATGTAGCGTGGTAGTGGGGAATGGGTCTCAGAGAACACACACCACAATTAGTGAACATTTTAATTTGCAATTAGTATCTGATTCCTAGCACCCCATCGCCCACTTTATTCAAATTTTGAAAACTACAAGAGACAACTTCACATCCACCATCCTATTTCATAATAGAACAAATGCAGAGCCCAGATCAGGGAAGAATAGAGGTCTGAGCAAACATCAGAAAGGAAAGACTCTCCAACTGACACTGAATAACAGAACTAAAGAGAAAAATGAGATATCTGTCACAAATGAGAAAAAGCCAAAGGAAGACCTCAGGCAATTTCAAGTGTACCAAAGATAAAACTCCTGAAAAATCAGACCTTGGTACCCAAACAATGGAAGTCATCAAAGACTGTCCCCAGAATATGACAGGGATTAAGAAATGTTTGGAAAGAGTGATAGGACTTAAGAAAGATAAGATGCAACACTGGAAGAACTTGTAGCAGAGATTTTGGCAATAAAAACTTCAAGATGACAAGTATAGAAAGCAGAATTAATCTAACTGAAGAAATAATCTCAGAACTTGAAGATAGGAACATGGAATTAACCTGACCTGTAAAAAACACAGAAAGAAGACTCAGAAAGAAAGACCAAAGTTTACAAGAGATTTGCATTTATATCAAGAGGCTGAACCTAAGCTTGATTGGTATCCCAGAAGAAGAAAGAGAAATGGAGAACAACTTGGAGCAAGTATTCCAGGAATCCAAGAAAATTTTCCTAATCTCACCAGAGATGTGACCAGCCAAGCCCAGGAGATACAGAGAACCCCAAAAAGACATCAAATGAGAAGACCAATCCCTAGACACATAGTAATTCACCTACACAAAGTAGGCACAAAAGAAAAAATACTAAAGGCGACAAGAGAAAAAGATCAGTCTACCTACTGGGGAAAACCAATCAGAATAGCAGCAGACCTATCAGCAGAAACATTATAAGCAACAAGGGACTGGAGTCCTATATTCAAAGTCCTCAAAGATAAACAATTTCAACCAAGAATTTCCTATCCAGTCAAGCTCAGCTTCATCAATGATGGAGAATTAAAATCTTTCCCAGACAACCAATCCCTAAGAGATTATGCAGCTTCCAGACCAGCTCTACACTTAAAAAGGTATTAAGCACAGAAGAAAGAAGAAAAAGATTGACCGCACACTTCCCAAGAGAACAGCAGAGAACAGAATCAGCAGAGAATACAGCGCAACAAGAAACTTGAAAACACACACATACATTATGTAAAAGGCCAAAAGAAAATGAACTTTATAAGGAAAAACTTTATTAGAACTTCATGACATGGATAAACAATCATATTTCAATAATCAGCCTGAACATGAATGGACTAAATGCACCACTGAAAATGCAAAGAATGGCAGACTGGATAAGAAACCATGACCCAATTTGTGATGCATCCAGGAGACTCATCACTTCAAGGGATGCATACAGACTCAAAGTTAAAGGATGGAAAATGAGTTTCCAGGCAAATGGATCACAAAAGAAAGCAGGATTTGCAATCTTAATATCAGACAAAACAATCTTTAAGCTATCAAAAATTTGAAAAGCTGCAAAAGGACACTACACAATGATAAAACGTTCAATCCATCAACAAGAAATATCCATCCAAGACATTTACACACCCAACACAGGAGCACCAGCATATAAAAACAACTAATAAGTAAACTAAAAAAAGATATTGACTCCAACACAATTATAGCAGGAGATCTGAATACCCCACTGAAAGCCCTAGATAGATCATCAAGGTAAAAAATCCACAAGGAGATCCAGAACCTAAACTTGATACTTCACCAAATGGACTTAGTAGACACCTACAGATTATTCCACCCAACAACCACAGAATATACATTCTACTCATCACCACATGGAACATACTCCAAGATTGATCACATCCTTGACCATAAATCAAGCATAAATTAATTCCATAAGGTTGAAATCTTGCCATGCACATTCTCAATCCACAGTGGAATAAATATAAATATCAACACCACCTACATTTCCCCAAAGCCCACAAAGACATGGACACTAAATAGCATGATGCTGAACAACTACTGGGACCACAATGAAATCAAAGCAGAAATTGAAAGACTACTGGAAACAAATGAAAATGAAGAAACATCTTACCAAAACCTCTGAGATGTCCTGAAAGCAATTCTCAGAGGGAAATTTATATCTCTAAGAGCACACATTAAGAAAACAGAAAGATCAGAAGTTGAGAGCCTAGCTAATCACCTAAGAGAGCTGGAAAGAGAAGACCACCAAAACCCCAACTTTAGCAGAAGAATCCAAGTCACAAAAATAACAGCCCAAATACGGAACATAGAAGACAAAAATATTATAGAAAACGTTAACAAAATAAAAAGCTGGTTCTTTGAAAGAATTAACAAGATTGATGGGCCCCTAGTCAGAATGACCAAGAAAAAGAGAGAAAAAGCCAAATAAACACAATCAGAAATACAAAAGATCAAATCACAACTGACCCCGAAGAAATACAAGAGATTATCAGAGATTACTATGTACACCTGTATGGAAACAAACTTGATAACCTAAATGAAATGGAGGACTTCCTGACATCACACAACCTCCCCAGGTTGAAACAAGAAGACATTGAGACATTAATAGACCAAAACAACCCAGGAAATTGACTCTGTCACATGAAAATTACCTACCAAAAAAAGCCCTGAACCAGATGACTTGCCAGTAGAATTCTACAAAGCATACAAGGAGGAGCTGATACCAATCCTACCAAAAATATTTCAGAACATTGAGAAAGATGGAATTCTTTGCACTTCATTTTACGAAGCTAACATCCCACTAATACCCAAACCGAGTAAAGATTCAGCAATAAAAAAAGAGAACTACAGGCCAATATCCCTGATGAATATAGATGTAAAAATCCTCAACAAGATTCTAGCAAATCAGATCCAAAATCACATCTCAAAAACCATCCACCATGACCAAATAGGCTTCATCTCAAGGTTGCAGGGCTGGTTCAACATTCACAAGACCATAAATGTTATTAAATACATCAACAGATGTAAAAACAAGAACCAGATGATTATCTCATTAGATGCAGAAAAGGCTTTTGATAAAATCCAGCATTCCTTCTGCATACAAACCCTCAAACACCTAGGTACATAAGGAACATACCTCAAAATAGTAAGTGCCATCCATGACAAACCCACAGCTAACCTATTGCTAAATGGACAGAAGCTGGAAACATTTCCCCTGAAAACTGAAACAAGACAAGACTGCCCACTCTCACCCTTCTTTTTCAATATTGTGTTGAAAGTTCTAGCTCAGGCAATTAGACAGGAGAAGAAAATCAGGGGTATCCAAATAGGAAAACAGGAAGTCAAGTTATCCCTCTTTGCTGAGGATATGATCCTATACCTTGAAAATCCAAGAGAATCTGTCAAAAACCTGCTTGCACTGATAAAGGACTTTGGCAAAGTCTCAGTGTACAAAATAAACATGCAAAAGATAGTTGCATTCCTATACACCAACAACAAGCAGAGACCCAAATAAAAAGCACAATCCCATTCACAATAGACACACACACACACACACACACACACACACTTGAAATAACTCAGCATCTTCCTAACCAGAGAAGTGAAAGACTTTTACAATGAGGACTACAAAACACTGCTCAAAGATATCCCAGAAGACACAAACAAATGGAAAAATATTCCATGCTCATGGATAGGAAGAATCAGCATTGTTAAAATGTGTATCCTACCAAAGGTAATCTGCAGATTCCATGCAATACCCATTAAGTTACCAATGTCATTCTTCTCAGACCTGGAAATGACAATACAGAAATTTGTATGGAAACATAAATGATCACGAATAGCCAAAACGATTCTTAGCAAAAGAAACAAAGTAGGCGGTATCACACTTCCAGACTTCAAACTTTACTATAAGGACATAGTAATCAAAACAGCCTGGAATTGGTACAAGAACAGGCACATAGACCAATGGAACAGGATACAGATTCCACAAGCAAAGCCCCAATTCCTCAACTAACTCATCTTTGACAAAGTCTCCAACAACAACCACTGAGGAGAGGAGAGCCTATTCATTAAATTGTGCTAGGAAAGCTGGTTGACCACATGCGGAAGATTGAAACAGGACCCCTACCTATCACCATACATAAAAATTAACTCTAAATGGATCAAAGACCTAAACATAAAACCTCAAACTATAAGAATCTTAGAAAATGCAGGAGGCACCCTTATGGAAATTGGAACTGGCAATCAAAATTCCTATTCAGAACCCTAAAGGCCAATACCTTAAATAACATAGATAAGTGGGACCTCATCAAACTAATGAGCTTCTGCATAGCAAAAGAAACCATCAAGAGAGCAAGGAGACAGCCCACAGAATGGGAAAAAATACTTGCCAACTGTATATCTGACAAAGGCCTAACATCCAGGATCTATAGGGACTCAAATGTGCCGAAAGGAAAAAAACAAACAGCCCCTTTGAAAAGTGGGCAAAAGACATTCATAGACACTTCTCAGAAGAAGATATACAGGCAGCCAACAGACAAATGAAAAAGTGCTCAACCTCAGTCATCATCAGAGAAATGCAAATTAAAACCAGATTGAGATACCACCTAACCTCAGTAAGAATGGCTATCATAAATTAAACAAACAATAACAGATGCTGGTGAAGTTATGAAGAAAAAGGAACACTTCTACACTGCTGGTGGGAATGCAAACTACTGCAACCTCTTTGTAAGACAGTGTGGCGATTTCTGAAAGAACTAGAAATTGACCTTCCATATGACCCAGCAATTCCCCTATTGGGAATATACCCGAAGGAACTCAAATCCTTTTACAAAAAAGTTACCTACACATGTATGCTTGTTGCAACTCTAGTCACAATAGTAAAGACATGGAACCAACCATGTTGCCCATCGAAGCTGTACTGGATAAAGAAAATATGGTACATATACACAGGGGAATATTATGCAGCCGTAAAGAAGGACAAATATACGGACTTTGTAGCAACTTGAATGGATTTAGAGTCAATCATACTCAGTGATCTATCACAGCAACAAAGAACAGAGTACCATATATTCTCACTCATAAATGGACCTTGAAGAATTATAATACTATAAGAAAGCGTCTGGCAGTAATGGGAAACTGTCCGGGGAGGGGTGCAGGATTTTCTGTTGAGGAAAACTGCTAGGGGAGGGAGGAGCATACATCATCAACAAGGGTGCCTGCATAATCAATGCTTGTATACTTAATCCTGAATTGTACCCCACATCTTTATTTTAAAAAAAGTAAATGAGAAAGAAAGAAAGAGAAGATTCACCTCCCCAAGGTAGGAGAGGGTGCCAAAACTTAAGAAAATGTGGCCTGTCATAGCTCAAAGAGTACATGGCCACACCTAGCTTGGCAAGTAAATGTCCAATATAATGTTTTTTAAATGAAAAATTCTAAGTTATCTAGTTGGAAGAGTACAAAACAAATACAAGATTATATGCATAGGAATTGAAGAGTTGTAAAAAAAGATGAATGTATAACTTTACAAGTCTATTTTAAAACACTGTCTAAACTTGTATAAATTCAATTCCCATGAGCAAAATATCCCATTGATGTAGTGCTCCCAAACATTAATATTTTTAAATTTGAAATTCCATTAGTTAAACGGGTAGAAAATATTTTATTATAATTTTCATTTCTGTTTTCTTGATTTCTAGTATGACTGATCCACTGCTTGTGTTATTGGCCTAAGTATTTCCTACTCCAAAGTATATGCTTACCTTCTTTGCTTACTCTGAAATTTTTGAGGTTTGCTTATTACTGATAACAGAATAAACTTTTACAGTATGTGTACTTGAGATAAATATGAGATAAACAAGCATACATGTGTAGGTAACTTTTTTGTAAAAGGATTTGAGTTCCTTCGGGTATATTCCCAATAGGGGAATTGCTGGGTCATATGGAAGGTCAATTTCTAGTTCTTTCAGAAATCGCCACACTGTCTTACAAAGAGGTTGCA